>NW_010112672.1:0-34711 GCF_000699245.1 Pterocles gutturalis | reverse complement strand
TTAATATATTTAATATTTAATAGTAATTTTGAAATAGAATTTAAGGTTTAATCTGGACTTCATCCATTAAGCTACGGCACAGCAGATCTGAAATAAAAAAACTTTTGCTTAGCTCACTTGATTTCAGCGTTTTCCCTTCACTCGGATAATTAACATTCCTGATGGACTTAATGCACAAAAAGTTCTCCGAGATACTGGACATAATCCCAAAACATCTACTAAGGCAACTAGGGCAACTGTTTTTTCAGTTGGAGTAAGACCAACAAGCACTTAAACATAGAAAATTAAAAAAAATAATGTCTGAAACATCAATTATTTTTTCCTTCTTTTGTAAGAAAAAGAACTTTGAAAAATTAAAACCCTAGCAAATACACACACTCTCCTTCAGCAAGCACATGCCCTCTAAAGATGGTACTTGCAAGCTCTTAGTAAGACAACGTCTGAAACATCAATTATTTTTTCCTTCTTTTGTAAGAAAAAGAACTTTGAAAAATTAAAACCCTAGCAAATACACACACTCTCCTTCAGCAAGCACATGCCCTCTAAAGTTTCAGATGGTACTTGCAAGCTCTTAATAAGACAACTACCTGAACAGAACTTATCAACTAACACCAATATGTCAAATTATTCTAGGTCTTGATTACAAGAAATGGAATCAATAGTATTTATATTATCATGAATTTTCTTTTAAATTCTAGCCTAAAAGCACACTTCTCTACATATTTTAAACCTTTAAACAAAAAAGCAAGTATCTCACACTATAGTAAGATTAACTTAAAACATGACAAGTTACTGTTTCTTAAACAATGTCAGGGCTGGAGACAGTAAAACTACAGCTTTATGATTCAGGCCAGAGTGACTCGAGAAGTTGTTACCCATTATTGGTAAAACAGCACAGTTCAGCTGTTGGAGTAATTACCTTCAGTCTCTTAAAGTTAATGAATGGTTTAACTGCACTTTGAATAGGTGAAAGCAGAAGAGAAGAAAGTCCTCATACGATCAGTTCATTTAGAAAACTAACATACCAGGAAACTGGATGAAGGACCCTGAATCCTTTATTCGCTAATATTTAAACCCTGGAATATTTATTAATAGGCTCTTAAAGAAAAAAAAAACACCCCCAAAACCAAAACAAACAAAACCCAAAAAAACCAGCCACACGAAGTATTCCAAATCCAGTAGAAGACAAACTTAATACAACCATCCCTGGAACTCAATTACACAAACAAGAGAACTATTTGTAGTTTTTAACTTAAAAAAAAGGCCAACAATTTTTCATGTCATAGACTATCTGGAAAATTGAGGGACTACTTACTCAAGTCAAGAACATCATCTGTCTTTATCAGATCTTCCTCCCTTGTGAGTGGTAACTGAGTTTCTGGCTCATCTCGCAAATGCAGTGATAGTGAACGGAGCATAAAGAAAACTCTGATTGCCTTAAGAAATTAAACAAAGAATATTAAAATATTATTGCACTCAGTACTACATATTTTAACAGAATTTTACAAATGTGTACTTGCTTGTACATGCAGTAAATCTACTTTCTAAACTGAGAAAGCAGAATGTAATTTCAAAGTTAATTAGAAAAGGATATGGAAGAAGATGAAGCATGCTATTATGAAGTAGAAGCAGCGGAGTTTTACCCCACTGGCACATCTACACAGACTATGACCAGAAGGCTGATGACTACAGGAGCTGTTTAAGCAAAACCAACAATCTTGGATTTTTTTAATCATTATTTTAAGACTGATTGTATTTACAATACCTATATGCTACAGACAACTACACAACCTTCAGAGACTCTCACGTTTTGAACTTAAAACAGCAATAACTTCTCTGGCTGAGTCTAGCTAAGATGTCTACAAGTGTGACAGAAAACAGTGGGGATTTTTGAGTTTCAATTTGCTGTGTTCATCAAAACTAACCATGTGAAATACAGCTTTCTTGGAGAATTTCATCTATTTGCTCAGAAGCCCTATATGACAGCAAAGCATTCTGAAAGCTGCACGAGTCCCAAGGAACTTTCAACAGCTGCTCTGCAAAGTTAATATTCTTGTTTTGATCTAGAAATTAATGACATATGGTATGCAAAGACTAGACAAACTGTTTTAAAACAGTTTCTTACACAGTATTTCTGTGGCATACAGTATATTAAGTGCTGCCTTACAGTAAAAGGATTAAATTCATGGAACAGCTGCAGTGTCCAGGAACTCACAGATTGCAGGAAGTATCAGGAAAAACAAATCCAAACTGTGTTAAGGCAAAACCCTTCACCCCTCTATTTTTAAAATTAACAGAACAGTGGCTCCCATGAATCAGAAATGTAATTGTCTGGCCAGCTATCATGCTGGTGGTGCTTTCAGAAGATTCTGACAGAACAGGGATGAAGAGAGGGAAGTCACGTATCTGGCTCTTCCATGAGTGGACACCAGAGCAGATGAATTTGTTAGGCTGTTGAAATCTAACAGGGTAATATGATTATTCGGAGCAAAGAATGTCAAGGGTATCTAACAAAAACAGGATGTTAACACTGCCTTGTGATTTAAGAGCAGAGTCACTTTAAAATGGGAGATGATCTTTCCCATTTAGGCAGATTGCATTCTAATGTATTTTGAACATACTGAAATGAAACAGGATTATAATAAAGCAGATTTAGTATCAGATGCTTCAAGAAGAATTCATGCTATTGGGTTTAAAAGTTTCCAAATTCAATCAAGAACAGCAACATCCTTGCATTTTTGGTAACCCCAAAGTCAAAGCCAACAGGGTTTTGTTGTTGTTGTTGTTGTTTTGGTTTTCTGTGGGTTTTTTGGTGGGATTTTTGGTTTTTTCTTTTCTTTTTTTAATTTATTTAAATTCAGAGGGCAGCCACCACTCAGCCTGCTTTCACTTATTTCCACCTCAATCCCCTTTCCCTCCTAGAGAGAACAGTAATTTTCTTCGCATACATTCCCTAGAAAACTAATGTGACTCATCTCCAAACATGTAATCACGTTTACTGCAGAATAACGTACAGGAGTAGGAAAGAAAATTAGAACTTTACCCTTTGCAAGGAAGAAATTTATAAACAAGAACATCAGACGAAAAAAGAACTACACTGTGCTTCCTACAATACTGACAGCCCTCAGTTTGCTATCAACATAAACATAAAAGCACGTGATTTGTGACTTCCTATGACATTTAATTAGATCTCAATAAGACAGCAGAGCAGTTCAGTGGACTAGAATTTTTTTCATCTGACTTCTGGTTGTGACTTCCTATGACATTTAATTAGATCACAATAAGACAGCAGAGTAGTTCAGTGGACTAGAATTTCTTGGTTAAGTAGAAACAAATATGAATTGCGATTTATAATAAAGAACTAAGCATTATGAAGTATACTTCGCACTGATTCCTTCATTTATATATGCATACTATGTGCAAAGAAATGTCAATTTGCAGGGAAACCTACCACTTACCACTTGTCTTATTACATTGCCATGAAATACCATTTTCACAGGTAGTTCAAAATCTTCTCTCAAAGTCTTTGCTTGCTATGTACTCCAAGGTGCAAAGTTCAAGACCCATACTGTTCATCACGTCCCAAATAAGCATGTAAGTGAGTTTGCTTTAAACTCCAAGGTGCAAAGTTCAAGACCCATACGGTTCATCACCTCCCAAATAAGCATGTAAGCGAGTTTGCATTACTCTAGGTGACTGGTAAGTAGTACCATCTTCAGAACTATAGAAATCCGAAGGAAGAGATGCAACCAACAAGCAGTAACTGGACTACCAACAATTCAAAACAGCATCTGATTCTGGGCAGAAGGCTCGATCAAACAGCAGTAACTGATTTCAGAAAGTGGCCTAAAAGCTTTTTGGTCATTTTAATGTTCTAAGTCAGAGGGGCTGGCTGTCTGGATTTGCAGTTGTGCCTTTGATAACTCAAGAGATATCAAATTTCTGAGACTTCCTCCTAAAGCTGTTAAGAGGAAAAGAATTGCCGCTTGCCACTTAGAGGGACTTTCTACAGCAAAAGAAGTGAAAGCCTAAAAAGATTGACCTCTAATAGCTGAGAACTCATGATATAATCACAGTACAGGACCTTTTCACTTGCTAGAGAAATAAAACTCGAGACCTTTTTTAGAATCATGCCATGCGGTGCTCAGAATTGAATCACTATCCACTCATAACTGTCAGCAAAAAGGACCTCCAGCAGGTTAAGCTGCAGCAGCAATGTCACAAGATAAGTTCAGCATATTGTTACGGCAACTTAGCATAAGAGAGGAAGCCTAGCTGGAAGAATGTAGTACAGGAATTCCAAGAAATACTAAAACTTAGAAAGTAATGATATCAGCAGAAGGAGGACCAATAAGGAAGCATTCTGGGAGTTCTTGCTGACGAGAAAGACTCTTCCATCCCAAAGAATTTACAGGAATATTTGTACTGATTTTTTAATATCCACCAACCAAAGTCAAGCTATTCCTTATTTAGCACATCAAAAAACATGGAGCAGTCAGTTTCTATTAACATATATTTCTAAGTATCATTCTATTTAAATGCCCCAGACAGAATTCTAGGAAGCATTTTTGTTTTCTAAGAACAATACTTTTCAAGGTAATTCACTGTACTTTATCAAACTTAACTTGCTGTGATAACAAAAGTTGTGTGGCTCATTATAAGTAATGAAAACAAAAGTTTTCAGAAGATTCCAGGAAATAAGTTTTTTTTTCAAGACTACTTCAATATACTTAACATATACACTTACATAAATGCAGAGCTACCAGAAGAACAGCACTTTTCAAATAATAATGTCAGGCAGTAATATATCTTTAAGACTTACTGGCCCTGCAAGGCTTATAGGACACTAGCAGATACAGGCCAAGAACAGGTTATCCCAAGAATGCTGATAATGATGATGTTATTCAGGTCCGTATCACCTCTACAGATTGTGTCAGTCATAAAACTAGATATTTTGCTATTTTTCTCCTCACTTTCAAGATCTCCATCATGAATTACTTTGGCAAGATGAACACTCCTGAGTAGAATTCTATTTTTTGCTATGTCTAGAAACACAAGCAATATGAAGCCAGCCAGCCAGCCTTCCAGTGGAGATTCTTACAATAGGAACATAATGAAAGACAGACTGAGATATCAGATCACGAAAGGAAACTGACAATATGAGTGCCATCAAAGTGCCTTTTTATGCAGATGTCTCCACAGACTAAAAAATTTAAAACCCAGTGCAAACACATATTGAATTGACTAGACACAAGAAATTGTAGATAAAAAGTTTCTCCACTGGGAATATTACATACTCTACACGCAGGTCTGTCCTCATCAAGTCTTTATGATTTTATGGCTGAAGCTTCCAATCAAGCAGCTTTCAAGGAAAAACATTTGTATTTCTAGAATCATGCAAAGCCTTTGGCATCATTCTGTCATGAACAAATGTAAGAAAAATAGTCTTACTCACTCTTCGTGTTCTTTCCACATCTCCACAAGGCAATCTTTTCACAAAATCAATACCAGTCAGTGGTGTCCCCGTCGGAGGCAACAAGATTGAGGCATCCATCATCAAATATTCTACATTCATGGGTTTAATCTATAAAAATATTTTAACATCGATTACTATACAGGACAATAAACATTTGCATCTTTACTTTCAAATACAACTCATGGTTGCATATTTTAAGAGGAAGGAGTTGTTATAGAATTCTGAGAATTTTTAATACCATCGGTTTTATTTCAAGCCCCTTACATGTAATCTCAATTTTATATTTGCTCATTGTTCTCTAACACACTGCTGAAGTTTCCATACTGAAAAAAACACAGGGGGAAAAAAAGCTCTCAAAGATTATGGAAGAAAAGCTATTTCATGAGTATTAAAACAAAACTCTGTCAGGTTTTTTTAAGTTTTGACTCAAATCTGTAAATACTTTAAACACAATAAAAAGTTACCCATATCTTTTTCTCTCCAAAAGGAACTCCCTAGTCTCTAATAATGCAATAACTTTCACACTAGACAATTCCCTTCAATCTTGCCACTAACAGAGTCTCTCCCTTACATGGTTGCTTCTTTTCATGAAAAAATTATGTCCAAAGTATCTATCCTTCTGTACCTTTGGGCAATTTCATCCAAGTTCTACTATATACACATGCACTGGTGACATGTGCTTCTTTTTGCCAGAAAGCCAGCTGGAATGGCTAAAAAGTATAAAAGCCCTTCCTATTGCTTGTATGATCTTCTGCATAGAACAAAAATGCAGTCATGTGGGCATTCCAAAATAGCCAACTGTAACTGGCAGCATTCCTGGCCACTTTGCCATGGTCAGAAACCATAAAAGAAACAGACTGAAACAAGGTCCAGAATTTTCACAGTGCAGTCTTGAACTGCTGCCTAGCTCACATGCAAACTCAAAAATAGTCTTTAGACAATTTTTCTGACCTCAGAAAAATTCATCTTCAGTGTCTAAAACACTGGATTAACACATTCAATTAATGTGCAGAAAGATACAGAAATCTACATAGACCAACAGGAACAAATGAGAACACAGAACTAAAATTTCTAACAGGTAAATAACTACTTCAGAGGCAATTCACATGAGTGCGCACTGGTTTAAACAGCATTTTACATCTTAAAGGTGAAGAATGTTAAAAACGGAAACTCACTGTTGAAAGCAAAAATACTAAGGACTACAGTGTTCCATTTACATGCTCCTCTGACTTGTTCTCATCAATCATTAATGAACACACAGCTTTTTCCTTCATTTGTCATTCAGACAGAGCAAGTATACTTCTGCCTTCCTAGAAGCTCTATACCATGTTATTTACACAACTCATCTGACAAGATGTCATCAGTGTTACTTAGCACTTAAATCAGCCTACCCAGCAAGCCATTTACTAAGGAAAACGAAGTTCAAGTTCCAGAGTGTAGCTCTGTGTTTTATGTTAAATAAAAAAAAGCGGTCTCAGAAATAGAGATACAACAGAAAAACCTACACATATACTGAATCCGCAACATAAAAATGATGCTTCTATCAGTGCCTCTTCTCAAACTAAAAGTACAGAAATACTTAACTACTAAAAATTGTGTTTCTCACTAAATAATTCTGTTATTATGTGCAAGATGCTTTCCATTTTAAAAGACTTATTGCAAGACACCAACTGTAGATCATGCTTTTTCAAAAAGGCAATTAGTGGCTGCTCATTAAATTCCTGTGCCACCGTGGAAAAAAAACAAAACCTGTAACGGAATACCAAAGTATTTTTATCCGAATTCTAACCTAAGAATTGAAAGAGATAATCACTTGTTTTAAAACATGTTTACAGGTTAAATATAAACCGTCTGAGATCACGTTTAGTAATCTGTTAAACTTTCACAGTCAGTACTGTGGCACAGGCAGCACCTCTCCTAGAGGAGACAAAGGCCCCAATATTTGCTCGCTAGAACCCTGTTCTCTACTGGTAAATAAAGTGGAACCACTCAAAACTGAAATTGTGCTGAGCTTCAGAAAGATATAGGAAGATTTTTACACTGTTTAATAACTAAAAAAACAAAAAAATTAATTCAATGTCTCATTTCCCAGGATAAAGCAATTTTCATATACTCACTTTCAGAAAGTAATAGGCTTTTATTTAATAAATTGTTTATGTGAAACTTCACAGCTTTTTATGTAAAGTGTAGACACAACTCCTCAGATACAAAAAAAAACCACCCACGTTTTGTAATTCTGCTCCCAGAAAGAAAGATACGGGCATACTCAGTAGTTATCAATAAGCACTTGTTCCTGCTCCTGTGTGTATCTGGGTGTGAGGATCTGGCAGGGTGGAAGGGGTGTCACTTACCGTCATACTTCGGTATTCATCTTCAAACATATCCAGAAAAATTTCTTCTCCCTTTGAAAAAAAGGGATATGGACATATCATGAATCCTTACAGCTATGGAGCCATACTTGCTTGTTTTTGTTTAATTATGGACTGGGTGTTCCTGTCCAGGCGCTGGCAGCAGGGCTGCAGGGGCCTCTGTGAGGAGAGGCGGGGGCCACCCCGCACTGGACACAGCCGGTTCCAGCCGCCTCCAGCAGCCCCACTGCAGGACACAGCCGAGCCCGTCAGCAACACTGCTGGCACCTCTGCAGCCCGTGGAGAGGACCATGGCAGAGCAGATATCCACCTGCAGCACCGGAGCAGGCGGATATGCCCTGAAGGAACTGCAGGACTTCTGTGAACAATGAAGCAGATGTTTTTCCTAAAGGACTGCAGCCCATGGAGGAGAGGATCCACATCAGGGCGGGGTACAAGCGTGAGGAGGAAGGAGTAGCAGAGATGAACTGTTACGGACTGACCGCAAGCCCCCATTCCATCCCCCCTGCACCACTCAGCAGAGGGAGAGGGCAGAAGAGCCAGGAATGAAGGAGTGAAGCTGAGCCTGGGAAAAGGCAGGGGGAAGGTGTTTGTTTAATGTATTTTGTTTCCTCACTATCTATATTTATTTTAATTGGCAATAAATTAATTTTTGACAAGTTGGGTCTGTTTTGCCCATGACGGTAATTGGCAAGTGATCTCCCTGTTTTTATCTCAACCAATACAAGATTCTTTCATCTTGCATTGTCCCTCCATCCTGTTGAGACACAGCGAGAGCAGCTGGGTGGACATCTGGCAGCCAGCCTAGGTCAACCCACCAAAAGTTACATTCTTCAAGAGAATTCTAACAAAAATCAGAAGAGATTTTAGACATTTGAAATCTGTCATGGATTTACCGCTCCTTATATAGGAGCCTAGGGCTAAAAATTGTATTTCTCTCATTGTTTACGAGAAAAAAAAAGGCAAAAAGCTGCAGAAATCTCAAACAAAAAAAAAGAAGTAAAATTTTAATCATAATTTCAGGTAAGACATAAATAAAAAGTAACGCCAAAAAGAAACACATTCCATATCAGTGTCAATGATGAAATTCAAGAAACGTTCCAATGAAATGTTCTATGAAATACACGGCAGTTCTAACAAAAGCACACGAGTGATAACCTGATCTCCAGTACAAACCCCGCGAGACTTCTAACAGCTTTTTTGCAATGTACGTCAGTGAGATACAGGAAGGGCAGGAAAGGAGAGGAATCCGCCAATGAAACACTTCCTTCTCTATCACAAATATGGAGTTCCCATCTTAAAAAAAGTGCTGCCTTGGGCACTACGCAGAGACTGGGCTGCAAAGTTGCTTCTAATTCCACATTATGTAAAGGATTTTTTCTTATAGCATTTTGCATATATACCTTATAGAAACGACGAAGGAGATGAACACTTTCTTCCCTTGCACCCTAGAAAACATGAAATAACCATCCTTCATGAAGTAAATACATCATTTACCCAAAAGTCACAATTAAAAACACACACAAAAACTCATACAGAAGAGACTGTCTATTAATATCCCCATACTCCTAGTCTCAAGCCCAGAATTTGACAGAACACGGTTCTTACACTTATGAAAATACAGCTTATGTGAGCTAGGTAGTTTCAAAAGCATTTTTCTTTACATTGTTGAGATGGATGACATACAAATTTCAGGGAGAAAATGAAACATAACTCTGCTTGAGAAACTAGAGTTTAAATAGCAAGGTAACATCAAAGCTGAGAACAGAACATGGGGTACCGAGTTTTTATGTTCACTGCACACAGCCACCAATGGAAAGATGTTCTAGAACCTCAAATTTCACATTTATGCTAACTGCAATCAGAAGTGAAACAAATTTATTCAACTATGCTACGAGACTGAAAGACAAGTAATGCTGTGACTGGCAATTTGAAAGGAAATACTTACCTCAAGGCAAGCAAGGTGAACATCTTTTATGATGCAGCTATTTTTAGAAAACACAAGCTGCTTCAGCAACAGGCAGCCAAGTTCTAAAGTTGCCAAACGGATTTTTCCATCTGCAAAAAGAAAATTTCAATATACAAAATAGTCGAAGTTTAAGTATCGCTCTTCTCATTACCCCATGTTCTTAAATGTTTCCGTTCTTTTCTGCAATTGTCACAAACTTTCCTCCTCTGTCATACACACCCTATCTGACAAGGATGAGCACTGATGCTAGCTTACAGTGCTAATGGCTATTAAAAAAAAAAAAGCACTAGAAGAGTAATTTAAAGCATAAGAAAATTTAAAGCAGAACCATGCAATAAGAAGGCAATAAAGATTAATATTATTAGAAAAGAAGCGAAAAACAGTGCCTTTATCAATCTAAGCACAAGTTGAATTGCACTAAACTTACAAAAGAATCACAGAAGTTTGGCATTGATAAAGCTACAAGATGAAAGGAAGTTTTGTAAATAGCATACTAATAAGGCATAGTTCTTCCTTACAAAAAAATTCAAACAATTCAGATACAGCCTGAATATGAGAATCTAGGCAAGTCAGAATAAAATAATGCATTGAGATTTTAAGCTTATTGTTTCAGAAGGATTTAAAAACAAAATTATATTAGAAATGTACAGTTTGAGCTCAGTGATCAATACTAAGACAATATACCCAAAAGCCAGACCCCCAACTCCCACCTACTATTTTACAAGTTAGCACTAACCCGGCAGAAACTAAAGATAAAACAAAGGTCAGTACCCCCGAAAAGAAAAGGATGTTCTACACAGCATTTAGCAAGCTTAATAAAAATACATTACTTCCACCTCTCCCCAGAAGTGTTTTTGTTTAAAGAAACACATTTCCTCATCTTAGAGTCTTTCCTTCTACAGTACATACAAACTCCTAATATACAAAAGTGCTTTTAATCTGTGACTGGTACATCAGCATAACAAGTTAGTACTCTGTAGATCAGCCTTGTGAGTCAAACAAGCATTATATTTTATTCTGCAGACATCAAGAAATTGCTAGCGTGCCAGTTTCAGGGGAAAACCAGTTCTACTTGTTTGAAATTTTAAGAGGGGAAGTGCAGGGAGAAGAGCTGTGGCTTGAACAAAAATCATGTTTCCGTGGAATAGGTCATCCCTTGTATCCCCTCATTTCACCAAAAAACTGAAGTTGGGAAAAAAACAACACATTTTCTGGAAAACAGTTCAGAACTGAAAATACAATCTGCAGTTAAAGAAAAATCATGGGAAACTCTGCTATCGCCTCTAGAGACAAAGGACTGCTATAAACAAAGGGTACCATATAGTTTTCAAGACTACTTCTCCACTGGCATTACTTTTACAAGCAAAGGTGCCACAGATCATATTTTCAGGATGAAATCCTACATTAAGCTGAAATCAGTATACATCTCATATTTTTTGTTTATTCTAAAACACAAAGTAGGAATTAAGACAACAGGTCCCTGTACAGTTCTGAGTATAAAAACAACTATTCATCAGAGATCCGGAGTTTCTGGTTCCTCAACAACCAAGGAAAACCTGATAGCTGCCTTTCACAGACCATATCTACTCACTATTCATTGAAGAGCATGCTCAACAAATGCTTTCCCCTCAAAGACAAGAGGCTAGGTAGCTTTTCTTTTAAAAAAATCTTCAAAAATTTCAGCTTGGCAGGAAAAATATTGGGAAAGTGATACCTGGTTGTGCAGCATAATTCATTATCCTGATGAGCCCTTCTGCAAGTACATGATTATATGAATTTCTCTCTTCAGCATGTTGACCTGGAAGTTGAATTCTCTCAAGCTTGACTGGGTCAATTCCTTTTGTGGGAGATAAAGGAAGAAACGTAAATTAGGTAAGTATTTAATAGACTGTAACAGTTTTGCCAGAATAGTGTAGTTAGCAACACAAAACCAGGCAAGTTAGTTTTGAATTCCTATCACAAGGAAAAGGAGGAACAACAGAAAGACTAAACACATTTAGGTATCACTGAAAAATCTCAGCCTTAAATGGTGCCTACTGGATGAAAACACTCAAACCCCAAAGTGTTTGGTGACATCCAAACCATTT
Source organism: Pterocles gutturalis (assembly GCF_000699245.1). Classification (NCBI taxonomy): domain Eukaryota; kingdom Metazoa; phylum Chordata; class Aves; order Pterocliformes; family Pteroclidae; genus Pterocles; species Pterocles gutturalis. The sequence goes on along the minus strand of NW_010112672.1, from coordinate 22,810 downwards.
TAATGCATCTGGAATTTTCAGAATATTTGTTTGCATCTAAATCAAATCAAAGTCAAGCCATACATCTGAAGAGCTTAAAGGCTAAATGGGGAAAAAAATGAAAGTCTGATTTTAAATTCCGTTTTAGTAGGAAGTGATCAGCTCATATGTCTTTTTAAAAATAGGATTCTTATTGTGTAATTAGTAGCCTCATATTTAGGACCCTCCCCAATGCAAATCATATTCTCACTGACTTGTGTAAGGAAACTAAACCCATCTTCCTTCAACCAATTCCTCTAAAAGAGCAAAGTTATTTCTCAGAATAGATGGGTTACTGTAAGACCTCTTAGAACAAAACAGTAATGGATTGCTGAGGACCTCCCTGTCCTTGTGCTAAAGAATGGTAATAACAACCCCACAAAACAGAAGATTACTGTATTGCGACTTACAGTTTCTTCCAACCCCAAACTTGTAGTTAACTCTACATAACAATGCCCTCTTTGATATCTGATTTATTTCTTCTCTAAGCATATGTACTTGGGACAATTAATACAGGTCTGTTGGAGATTAATTACAGTGATACAAATGTCCTCTGTCATGATGAGACTGAAGACAGGGGGCGGGAGGGAGGGAAGGAAGCATTTAAGGAACCAGGACAATCAGAGTATTAGTATTCACAGCCATCTAACAGTTTAGCAAAGAACTACAGTTTTCCTTCTGGAAAGGAAAGCTGCTTATGAGTAACATTTCTTAGAGAATATCTATATGCAGATTAAGCTCTCACAGAAGGACATGGTGTCCTGGTTTCAGCTGGGACAGCTGAAAGTTAACTTTCTTCACAGCAGCTAGTGTGAGCCTATGTTTTGGATTTGTGCTGAGAAGGCAGCTGATAACATACTGACGTTCATATTTTCTGCGAGGATAGTTGGACTTTTCAGTTTCTCGGCCGTGCCAGTGTCTGCAGGTGCAGGAGAAGCTGGGAGGGAGCACAGCCCCAGTTACTAGTCTAGGATTTGACCTTAGGTTTAGGATTGAGACCCAAACTAGCCCATGGTGTATTCCATATCACGCAGGTCATGCCCAGTATATAGATGAGGCTCTGTCCAGAAGTGCTCTCTCGCTCTCTCTGGGTCAACCCTCTCTTGGGGTTGTGTCACCCTCTTGGTCAGCTCTCGATCTCTCACATACTCAGGCTCTTATCCTTTCTGGGATTGTGGTTTCAGGATTCTCCCTACTCCAGGATCATTAGCCAGGAATGGGATGAGCCTTGGTCATCAGGTGGTGAGCAACTTACTGTGTATCACTCATTTGTATATTTGTATGTATTACTTTTATCATTACTTTCAATTTTATTGTAGATCAGTTATTAAATTGCTCTTATCTCAACCCATAAGTGAGTTTTCCCTTTAATTCTCTCCCCCATCCTTGGGAAGGCGGGACAATGAACAAGCAGCTGTGTGGTATCTGTTTGCCACCAGCTGGGTTTAAAGGAGACTAAGAAAACATGGGTGACAAATGAGGCAGGACCAAGCAGGTGTTCAAGGCGGCCAAAGTGAAATCACAGTGAAAGAATTCATATTCAGCATCTATCATTTGGTTGTCATTTGCCTGACAAGAATGCAGAGTTCTGCATTCTTGAGACACACTACATGCTCTAGCAGCATATATGAAGGGCTCCTTCTGGAATTAAAGATCTCTCAGATACAATTTGCAACAAAGCTACTTAGCTGCATATGAGTACCTACTGGGATCCTTTCTTATCTTCTGGATAGTTCTTGCTGGTGAAAATAAGCACATTTTCTTTAAACTTGTTCAAGAACATGGTGCAAAGTGCAGACTCAGTATCCAAATGGAAAGAGTCACAATCAAAAGCCTCAACAGGGTGTCTACATTACTGACAGACACTGAGAAGGCTGCTCCCTTAGAAGCAAGGCCTGAAACCAAAATTCTTGGTTAAACTAGGGTAAGTCAGATTTTTTTATATGTGCTCTGGTGCAGCCTTCTCCAGAGTGACAGAATGAGTAGCACAGGGGAAGAAAGGTAAAAGTCAAACTGACCAGACAGAAAATCAGAAATTCTGAAACAGCCCATATATATACTGAAACAGAAAACTGCAATTAATTTTCCTGTAGTGTAGAGAGGACAAGCCTGTGTTGCATTCAGTCACAAGAAATCATCCTGAATTTCTAATTCATTACCTGTTTGTTTGAACTGACTCAAGTGCTCACTAGAGCATTTACTGTCTCTGTCAGATAGACGGTAAATAGATAATCAGATCCTAGACACACAACTCCTAGAGATTTATTACTTCCTGAAACTGGGGAAACAACTTGGCCTCTCCATGTTTGGAGGGAGACCTTCACACCCTTTTGTAAAGAAAAGGATCATCAACCCATACCTTGAGAAAGTCTGCAGGCAGACAGATTTCTTGCATTATACTGAATTCAAATATAAACATTGGCTGCAGCTCAGTCCTGACATGCTTCCATAACTGATATTGAATTTGGTATAGAAAGGAGCAGCTGTACAGCTCCTGAGCTTGTGAAGAGCATTCTGCTCTTGCATCAAACAGGGGCACTAAATCAGCAGCTTGTAAAACCCCTCCTCTTAAAGGCAGGCAATGCTTCCATGGCCCTCAAGGCTGAAAGCCGTCTATTACAGGCAGGACACAAGAGGAGTGGGTTGGTCAAAGTCAGTGAAGACTAAAACTGGATGTCATTATCTGTCTAGCACCTAAGATTTACGGTGAAGGACAGGGGGAGAAAGGAAAATAGCTTCCAAAGAGCAACAGACTAATGTTAATTGCTGACAAGGGAAGCCAATGAGTATAGCCTAAAGATTTTTTAATTTAGAGAGGGCTGATGTGACCACCAAAGAATGAAGCATAGACTTTGACCCCTTAAATGCATAAAAGGTATCTCCAGTTTTAGGGACAGGATATTTTTAGCATGTTAAAAGGTAGATATTTCACCACCTGTTGTATTTCTCTTGGTAACCCTGGATATTGGGTGAAAAACAAACAGCAAAGAGATTGCAGAAACTAAGCAGCAAGAGGCTGCATCTGCTGCATTCCTCACTGTTTACAGCAATACTATATATGTAAGCAAATCATCTTTGAACAAGAGAGGATATTGGACTTTTTTTTTCTGGGAACAGGATATTGAAGAGTGACTAATTACACTGAAAGTAAATACAGTGGGCTGAAGGACTATGGTTTTAAATAGAAGAATTCTTAAGAAATACAACCCTAGAGTGCAGGCTTACTTCTTTACAATGCCGTTGAAAGACTTCTAGGGACTCTCTGAAACTGTAACATTCACAAATAATTATTTTGGCTATTCACAGCTTCAACTAATGAATTTTAAGAGAAGAGAATCCATCTCCGACATCAGCGTTTTCTAGTACAGTGATGCTCACAAGTCCCTTGAGGGAAGGCATTTTTTTCTGGAAGAAGTATACTGGTTGCAGGGGCAGGTGGGAAATCAGAGATGCAGGTCAGAGAGGGCTAGAGCATGGCAAGGCTCTGATGCTATCTTTGGTGATATCAGTTGCATTATTATCTATAAGATACTGTGAAAGCCCAGAAATTGTCTGCAAATTATAATCTTAGAGAAGCATTCCTCATTCCTGGAAAAAGATAAAGCCATCAAGAGGATGGAGGGAGAAGAGGAAGGGCTCAGCTTAGCTAGTTCCCTCAACACTCTCATCTCTACTCTACTTGCCCACTAGAGGCACCTTGAAGCTAGAAGAGAATCCTTATTTTTAAGCACACCATCACACCTGATGCTCTTTTGCTCAGTTTACTGTAGCAGTTGATTCATTTAAATTACTAGTGTGTTACAGAAATTATCCTCATAAGCAGAAAATAACTGAAATTCAGTTCTTGATTCCTGAAACACATGATTATTCACATGCATGGGATGTTTACATTATTATTCCATAAGGAATCTATTTAAAATTCACACAAAGATAAACAGCAAAAAAGCTAACCATACTCATCCCTCAGAAAAGGTTACACATTCTCATACTGTCTGAATTATAATGAAGTACATATTTAACAGTTTTGCTAGTTTATAAAATAGTCCAGGCTCCTTGAGAGACTTGCAAGATGTATTATGGCACAGAACACTGACAAACAGCTTTTGATCAGTTATGGCACAATGGACAAGAAGGCTGCTGAGGAACTGCACAGTATAAAAAGAATTACTGAAGGACTATCAAAGCTGCATAGAAATAGGCAATACATGACTTCCATAATCACGTCTGATTCTCAGGTCTTGTGCATTATCTGTATGTTTAAAGTATACAAAGATCTTATTTTAACATATGTGGACAAGTTTTTCAACTTTTTATGCTTAGCTTACATATAGCAATCACAGTACATGCAAAGCAGGAAAGAATTGGATCCCATATATATGTAGATTGAATATAGTGGGCTTCCACTGTAATTAAGAGATTAAAAATGAAATAATAATCCTATTCCAATTCCAGGAAACCTATGTAAAAAAAGTTATCTGATGTTCACAAAGCTTTCTAACAAATTGTTCTTAAAAAGATGATTCTTAGCAACTGTTTTTACTTACAGCATACTTATTTCTGCCCCCCCCACGTAAAGAATTTCTCACTGTTTAAGGCACGAATAAAATAAGTTACCAGCTAATGTCTAAAACCATGTGTCTCATTTAGTTTTCCTTTGAAAAAGCAAAAATTGCTTACCTTTGTTATGTGACATTGCATATAGAAGACAGAGCACAAAGAGGGCATAGTAATCATCTTCAGCACAGTCCAGTGCATTATAGACCATATCAAGAAAAGGCCTGTGGAAAGGAGTAATTTTAAAACAGTTAAGAAGAAAAAGAACATATCTACAGCAAAATTAGTAATGATCTTGTTCTACATGTAGCTAATAATAAGGCAAATATACAGTAATGCACATTTTCAGGTTTTAAACAAAAAATTAACCTGTTTGAGAGTACTCAGATTATAACCATGCCTTGTATTCACATTCTGACATTAATTCTGACATTTTAACAGGATATGTTACATAATACTTCCACAAGAACTGATTGTTCACACATTTACTGGGTTGTTTATAGCACATTTAGTGTGTGCAGAAGCGCTGTTATAGCATTTACATTATTTAAACTACATCAAAGTAAAATTCAGAAGAATATCATCCAAAGGCATAAAAACAAACACATCTTCTTATCTTCCGACCTAGCAGACAAGAAGCATCCACTACAAACCCATTGCTGTAGTTAGCTATGGGTCAGCAGGGCTACCAAAGATGAGAACACAACATCCTCCTGCACCTATTCCAGACCTGTGTCCCCCTCATGGTCACACCATATCCCACCCAGTAAGGCACTCAACCGCAGTCATAACAATGTATTTAACACTTCCTGTCGGCTCCACACACATTGCAACCACATGCTCTTTTACTAAAACAAGGCTACGGCAAGAATAACAGAACACTGCTCAGTTCACGACATTGCAGTTGCGTTTATGCACTTCTGAAGCTGGATTACAAGGATCCTCCATGATATCCTTTAATACCACTGAGTTATGATCTCTCTTTGCCCAAATTCAACACTGCTGCATGCACCTAAGCCAAATTTCCCACATCATGTTCCTACTGTAGAACAGAACTACTCAAGCAAAAACACCCTAAAGAATTAGCAATGTTGAAAATAAACCAAGAGTGCCTTCAGTCTTTCTAAGCATTAAAAACAAGCCCTAGAAGCCTCATGACACCCTGAAACAGGGCGCTCTACACATAGCAGAGTTCATCTTCAAAGTCTGTAGAAGAAATGACCAAGATACCAGGTTCAAGATTATTAAAATACTTAAATGCTAGATAACACTAGGTCTGTTGTCAGACCAACAGATGGTAATTACTGTAAAAACTGACCTACAATGTAAAAGTAATATTTATTTTAATTTTATTAAAATCAATGTTTTAGGAGGTCAAAGCTGCAGAAACATCAGTTCCATTAACAACTTCTGTTACCTCTAATGCATTTTTCATTATTTTTCCCCCACAAACTACTTAGTGAAATCACATAATTTAAAAAAAAACTATAGCAGTGAGAGAAATTATTTTCATTCCAGATGTTTTTTCACAATATCTATCTGCATTATCAAAGACTCAATAATCTGAAGCCGAAACAACTTCTAGGAATCCCACTCATCAACAGGTCCTCATATAGACTAAACATAGGGTAGACCTAGAAAAACTTCAGCTGTAAGCAAGCAGCAACAGAAGGCACAACGTGGCATGAAGGTTTTGCATTCTGGAAAAAAAAAAACCAACAAAACTTTGCTGTGTAGCATATGAAAAAGGAAGTTAATTTAAAACAAGCCCTTAGTCTTAAACTTTCCAGTACTGAGGCACATCAAAATTAAGTTACACCAAAAATACTTCAACTTTCTCTTTTATGTTCTTCACAGTCATACAATAGCTAAGGGAAATTGAAAACTTGACTTAGCTTTTACAGCTACAGATTTTTAACAGTAAATTGTGCTGTTTTCCCTTTTTTTCAACAACTATTGGACAATTTTAAAAACCACTTAATATTAAAGGCTATATGGCAAGTATTTTCAAATGCATTTCTTAACTCTAAGCATTTCCTTCCTTTACTAGTCTCTTACTAGTGACTTGATAGAAGAAAAACATAAGAGGCCATACAAGTATTCCTCAAATTATTTATTCTTGTGAAGCATGTCCACAATTGAAGACTGCAACACATTAGGAATCACCATCATCACAGTCATTAATGATTATTCCAGTTATGGAAGTTCCTCCCACTTCAAGCATGGCGTAAAAGATCACTGCATTTTCCGCTACTACATGGCACCTTATCCACAAGACTCAGGGATTCCAACCAGGGTAGGAAAGGAGCTACACATGCACTGGTTTTGGCTGGGATAGCTAATGTTCTTCACAGCAGCTAGCATGAGCCTATGTTTTGGATTTGTGCTAATAATTTTTATAACACACCGATGTTTTAGTTGCTGCCAAGCAAGGCTTACATTAAGCTAAGGACATTTTTAGCTTCTCATACAGCCTCTGCCCTCCAAGTTGTGTTTCTACAAGAAGCTGGAGAAGACACAGCCAAGACAGTTGACCCAAACTGGCCAAAGGGATATTCCATACCATAAGATGTCACGCTCAGTATATAAGTTAGGGAGAGCTGGCTAAGTGTGGCAATCGCTGCTCGTGGCCTGGCTGGGCATCAGTCAGTGAGTGGTGAGTGGCTGATCACTTGTTTTTTCTTGGATTTTGTCTTGTCTCTCTCTTTTTTCACTGTTTTCCTCTCCATTATCTTCCCCCCCCCAATCATTAAACCTTTCTTGTCTCAACCCACAAGTTTTCTTACCTTTTCCTCCGATTCCCTCCCCTGTCCCACTGCGGAAGGGGTGGGGGGTAAGCAAGAAGCTGTGTGATGCTCATTTGCCAGCTGGGGTTAAACCACGACAACACACTTGAGCAAATTTATTGAGAGATTTAGATACTTATTCAAATATTGCATTTGGCATATTGAATAAGACTAAAGCTTAAACTATAGTAGCTTATCCATCCATATTTCCAAAAATTCATGTACAAAACCAAGGCCAGAAATGCCCTACACAAGGTCTCTCCTTATCTTAAAAACATTTTTAGCTCTGCATGTTCTTAAGTGCTGTTTATTTTTAGAAAAGGTGCAGGATGCTGTCAGATCATAATCTGCAGTTCAGAAGAGTCCGAAAATGCAGACATTTGCCAAATGCACTGGCATCTTATATGTAAGTATTTCACACTTTAAGACCTGAGCATCCTAGTTGCTTTAGTATTCAATGCAGTCATTCCTAATTTCTTTCTAAAAGCCATCTGGCACATATTTTAGTCAAAATATCAATAATCTAGAACAACGTATTTTAAAGCCAGTTCAAGTCAAGGTTCAATTTCACATTTACAATGAAAACTAAATGTTGTCTTTATTAATGAATGTAACCTAAGCTACAAAGCCATAATGGAGACAGAATGAAATTCTGGGAATAGCAGACAGCACTTCCCAAGTTTAAAAATAAATTTGAAATCCTATTAAACATGTGCATTTCCCCAAGGGATGTGTTTGCAATTGCTTTTGTGTCAGAGATGGCACATTCAGTTTGTTTTCTGTTTCTAAGAACAAGAATGCAAAATTCTTACTGAGAACGTGTCTTATGGGTATTTAATATATCCAAGTTTAAATTTTGAAGTCAGGGAAATTTCTGCTCCCAGAAACACTTGAGCACTGCATTTCAAAGAGAAGTTTTCAATAACCCTAAGAGATACTAACAGACCTTGGAAACTGTACATAGGTTTGTAGGGTTTATTTGTAACCACTACTACTAAAATTCTGCAAAATTCAGCCCCGAACTGAGGAATTTTCCGCTTTTTTTTTTTTTCCCTATAGATGTATACAAAATTGACAGATGTGACAACAGATATCATTAAGAAAACTTCTTTTGGCTTAGAGTTTTAGAAAATTCTGGAATTAAAACATTTATATTTTGGTTTTATTGTGTTAATATTCTGTAACTCAACTTTACCAACTTATGATATCACAACTGCCATAACAGAAAGCACAAACTTAACAAAAGAACAGGACTGTTTCCAAAACTGATTGGTAGAAAGGCCATATCCCATTCTTCTGTTGCCTCACTTATTTGTGAGCCACAAGAACTATGATTTTAATTGGAGGCAGATTTGAGACATCCCTTAAGACAAGTGAGAGATTTAACAGGAGAGCAAGTAAGGAAGCAACCCAGAAAATTACATCACAGTTCCTTTATACCTGTTCCAGTTTGTTATCTCACTCCCAGAGGCAGCTGCACTCTTTTCTTCATCTGTTGTATTCTGTTCTGTCACAGTAGACATAGACAGTTCTGACAGTTTACATCTCTCCATGATTACCATCTCTATTTCTAAAAAGAAAAACCAAACAAAAAAAACGCACAACACAATTTGATATTTTTAACAATTATTGCAAACTCTTTTGTATTTTTCTATTTTGCATTAAAAGTGACTGATGCAACTACACATATGAGGTATAACCATAACCTCAGAAAGGTTAACAAATTAGTAGATATAGGCAAATTTTCTTCACAATAAAACAGTTTGTTTACATTTCTTTAAGGAATTTAACTGCCATAAGAAAATTATACAAATAATATATGTATATGTACCTATTATTTTGTCAAATAAACAAGCAACAGTAATTGTCCTCCCCTTCAAACCACAGGAAGAAAATACATAGAACCTCTTTCTGGAAAAAAAATTCTTTGTGAAAATGCTGGTGAGATTGGGGCATGGATAGACACCAAGTTTCACAGAGGCTGTAAATAGGTATCTACCATTACAGCAAACAGGATACCTGGTCCTGAGTGCTTCATACCTATTGGCTTTAAGTAGACACATTAGGACCAAATCTAGCTTTTTCTTAAGAATTTGGACAAAGATGACTACTAAATGCATCAGTTTAAACAACAGATCATATATTTTCTTCAAATCATGGTAGACAATGCATCAGTTATTTGACATCATTTAAGAAAAGCCTTCTTGAACAGACTGCTTACCTAAATCAAAATGCAACTATGGAAAGGGCTGTCAAAGCATAAAGGTCTTGTTTTCAATTGCTTGCATGCAATTAATTCTCCCACATTTTTCTCAATTTATGTCTAAAGACTAGTTTCTGACGTACATCCTTCCAATAGTTACTAACTAGCAAAATAAACAGTTACTATATGCTGTGAGACCACTCATCCTATAAAACCAGTTCTTCTTAATGTTAGCATTAGGTCAAAAATGCTGAAAACCTGTAATTAAAAATCTAAAAGTTAAAGATGTCTTCTTCAGTTTTGGTCTATTTAATATCATCTTCTACCACGTACTGTCACTTTCAGCACACTTGTTGAATTTCACCATTGAAACATACATAAAATACTCCCAAGCACCTTACAAAGGTAAAGCGGCTACACCATTTTCATTGCCACAGAAGGAAAAGTTACAAAAACGTGAAGTCTACTTATAAAGTGCCCCATAATCACGTACACCTAGGCACAAGGCACGCATTTGTGAGAAGGGCTGCAGACTACAGGAAGACATGAAAACACTTGCATAGCTTTTAGACAGATTAGAAGTACACGTTCTGACAGAATAATTTACCATAACAAAAAAAAAATACAGCCAAAGACTGAAACAACTTTAATGGTCCCATATCTACCTAGTGCAACAAGAGAACAAGTCATGTAGCAGATCATGACCAGGTCCATACAGTAAATAAAATTATCCAAATTGTAAGCATCATTTTTATTTGCTGGTATACTCACCTTCATTTTCACTGCTTGTTCTGATGCCCTTTGAACTCGCTTCTGTACCTTTACTTTTATCTAGGTCATCTTGGTTATCTTCAGATCCTCTCTCCTCTTCATCTTCTTCACCAACATTTTTATAGTTGGGTCTTTTCTGCACCCTCTTCTTCCCCTTCTGTTTGTTAATTTCAAGAGATCTCTCAAGCGTTTCTGTTGGTTTTATGAAACATCTGATACTTGACTTTGCCTGTAAATTTGAAGAGTTTACACTGAGTTAAAGCAAGACATTTTTAACTCTAATTGATAAAGAAACTTCAGTTCATAGAAAAGAGGGGTTTTCTTAGAATGTACATTAGCATACTACTTACAAATCTCAAATCCCTTTTTAAAAATACAAGAGAGCAGAGCTCAAGTTGTATCAAATCATCAGTAGAACAATTATCTCCAAAGCAACATATCCTAAAGTTCTATCATTAAAAAGTATGCCACCTTGAGATAAGAAGATACAAACTACCTATTTTATCAAGAGAAGTTTATTAATTTTTTTCCCTTCTTTGAACTTAGGAGGTGAGACAGCTAGTACATACAATATTAAGACACCTTTTGCAAAAAAGATAAAGGCAGCAAAATTCAAAGTGTATGTTGACAGCAATGTATTAATAAGAAATACACTCTTTAAATGTCTTTGGCAGTAGTAAGGACAAAAAACAATGCTCTACGCCATGAGCTTTTTTTGAATCTTAAGCTTCCCTCAGCAGCATACTAGTCCTTGTATATCAACTAGGAATAAATGGCACCAACAACAACCTGTTTTGGGCCTCCCGACATTGACTTACCAAGTCTGGAAAACAACACCACTTCATTTGTTAGACTTTAATACACTTTTGTTCTACCCAAAGATATCAGAAGTTTATCTTTCAAGTCAAAACACTATTTTTGGACAAGAAGGCAAACAGTATTCAATCACTACCCAATTTTCCTGATTATTAATTTACAGAGCAAGAAAATAAATTTAGACAACATATTTCTCCTAGAGGAAATAAGTATCTCCAAGAGCGTCTGCTCTCCTAACAACAGAGAACAAAGTATTCTTTGTTCTTTGCCAGCTGCATTACCAGAGCACATGCTCTCTCTCACCCAGAGCTATAAACATTGATCAGTCAAAACTCTTTGTACTGAGAAGTGAAACACATGGTTTAGGAGCTTCCTGCCAGCACAGGTTTACGCTGAACAAGACTGCTATAGAAACTTCATTACCTTTCAGACTTCAGTACTTCAATCACATCTAGCTGATGCTGGCTAAAGGGTCAAAAATTTAAGGGCAAGCAAGAGAAAAGAAGTAATACTAGAGTAAATACAAAACTGATTACATTCCTTGCCTTAGGTGACTGAAGTACAATAAGCATTGTAGATGAGTGCAAACAGACCTCAAAGAAAAAGTTTGGAAAAATCCTTCCCTTCACTTAATAAGGAACAAAAAATAAGAGATTAGGAAAAGATCTGCGAAGAAGCCCTCTCTACAAGTCAAAAAGCCAAAATGTTTCTCTGAATGTGCTTTGTTAAAAAGTTCATAGAGAAATCTTGCATGTCACCTCACACTTGGCACTGAAACAAACCATATAGTAGGAAGAATCTTTCACAATACCAAAAAACCCACAATGTACAATTTACCACATTATGTTCCCCAGTAACCTATTTTTAGTCTGATCAAACTGCAACATAGGAAGGTTATAAAACAACCAGAGTTACAACCAGGTTACCTTTTATTGATGGTTTCTGGTCAGAAAACTCATAAGAAAAGGGAAGAACTCATTAAGTCCTATTCTTCAGGGGAAAAAAGAAAACACATTTTCCCCTTCCTGCATTTACTTGTTACAATTTCTTCCTAGACTCCTGTAGCTACTTTCTTTATGAAGAACGCATGTACTTAACATCCTTGCATTTCTAATGTGCTGTTAGCCATATGAGCAAAATAACAGAAGAGACCACTAGACAGTGAACCATGGTCTGGTCCATCTCAAGAAAGAATGTTGAGAAAAAAAGTCAACATATATATAGCCTTGTTATATTTATCAGAACAGGATATACTTATTCTAAAATCACACTTAAAATTAATTTACATAGTATATGGTTTATCTAAACTGATCATACAGTTTGAGATGCTGCTATTTTATACTTTTCAAATGTCTTTCAACCATATTTTCAATAATGATTTATCCTGTGCAATGTGTGCTAGTAAAACAAGGCAGTACCAGTAACAACTTTTACGGGAAGGAGAAAGTAGGTTAAACAAGAAACCAAGAAACATGAAATAGGTAGAACTGGCCCACATCCGAGTTATGCAGGAAAACAGATTTCACAGGAAATAAGGTAAACCTTAGTGTGATGACAGCTAAGAAGTTTAAATACACTCTGCTGGCTATACATATTCAAGCCTCATAATGAGATAAGAGTTAGTATTTCTTCTGATGACACCTAAAAACAGAAACACAGGGAAAAAAAATACAGAAAGAATCTTAAATTTGCTGTACTTTGAGGTGGAGAACTCGTTCAATGGAGGTTGGGCAATCACTACTGCCCTATGATGTTCAGCAGATGTCCATGGGTAAGTTATTGCCTACTCATAAGCTATCAGCAGTCAGACTGGCTGGTGATTTTTACTGTAAATAAATTTGTGGAAAAAAGTACTTTTTTTTTTCCTGTTGTGACAACTATCATTGCTCTTTTGCCCTAAATAACTCTGGATATGTTGCATTCACACACAGCAACTGCAACCCTTACTCATTTAGTCTGTACGAGGATATGCGACCTTGCTTCTGGTAATCTCAGTCCATACTCTATACCTTTAATTCATTTTATTAGAAAGATTAATACAGACATGAGGTTCTACTTTGGGTTTTAGAAACTACATGCTAGTTAGAAACTGACAGTTACAGTTCAATTTAAATATATCAAGACAGATCAGTTACAAGAGATGAGCAGCATAAGATACAGAGCACTGCTTTAGAGATAACTGGGGCTCGCCATAACACACACAGCCCCAAAACAATAAACTTAGAAGAGTACCAGAATGATTACCATGGGAAATTATAAAATAAAGGAAGTAGTAAAGACAAATCTAGGTCTGACTTAAGAACAAACACAACTCTCAAGTCAGTCAAAAAGTAAACTAAAAAATTTGCTCATCACTTTTGTCTACTAACCTCAGAAGAAGCAATTCTAAAGTAGCTTCTGAAATAGTTTCCATTATTCAATAGAAGTTTGTAATTTCTTTGCAACAGAATATACCACAGTGATAACTTTGCAATGATCCTAATATACCTTATAATCCCAAGAATAGCCCATGAAATGGCCAACAATGTTCAAATATAAGCTTTCTGCTCTAAAAGGTCCTATTACAGAGCAACAAGAAACTGCCTCACCTTAAGTTGTCTATGCCTCCATATCGGGAGATGACTTTAGCCTCACTGCACTGAGTTGTGTATCAGTAGAAAACACCGTGTGATATATGTAGTAGTTCATACCCTTAACTGAGAGCAGCTCACTTGATAGCTCCCCTCACTGGAAGTAGGGAATGGAGCTCTTCTGCTGAAGATTACTCCCTGCTCTTTCTGCAAATAACCAAGGTCTGCCAGTAGGCTTTCTGACAAGCACAGGTTCTCCTCTCCAAGGTTTCACTGAAGAATATAATTGAATTTACTAAAAACTAAAGTTTCTCCCATGAAGTTTTTTCCTCATCCACCAAAATCACCACTACTCTGCTCTCCCTGTAACAAAGCTCCACCTCCAGCAGTTTTACTGTCTATCCTAGAAAGCCAATATCCCTCCTATTTTCTACCTGTTCAGGTATGGCAGAACTCCCAGTTTACACACCACGGGGACACATCTTTAAGACAAGCAAGACGCAGCAACCTAAACAGTATTACAAACATAAGAGAACAGATGAACAGATGTTTGTAAGAAACCCCTAATACCTGTAAAGTCAGTGCAAGCTCACAAACATGATACAGATACTTTGTAACTCTGTACAGTGATGGGACAGGAAAAGAAAATCTCACTTCTGCAACAACTGGTGCCCCACCTTCTCGCCACAAATTTCCTTGTAACAAAGCTGCTTCTGCACAAGTAACACTCGGGACATTCAGTACACAGCTAGCAGAATGTCAGGCATTTGCTAACACAAGAAAGAGCCTCCTTTATATTAAAGCATGCAGTGGAATGGTAGAGCTGACTGAAATTTTTTCAATAAAATATCAAGGTCCACAGTACAAAAAACAGAACCCAAAAGGTACTGGCTAAGATCAGCCCACGCAGCTTCCACTGCACAGTAGGAAAAAATTTGGAGAAGTTGACTCGTATCATGGAAGAGTCAAAGCATATCTCCCCCTTGAAACCCTCAGAGCTATAGCCACTGCTGGGAAAGAATGTGCATAAGAACCAATCCACTGCTTGTTATAAATCAAACATTCAGCAGTAACTCTGCTGACTAGTGAGACATTAGAGGACACATTCAATCTTTGGACAAAACTACAGTCAGAAGCCTCTTACCAAAGTAAGGTCATACTTCTTATTACCATCCCCAAACAGGCCTTTAAAAAGTAACAAGCATTTCACAAACTGTGAAACCCACAACAAAAGGGAAAAAAATCATATACATGACACACACTTGGAAAAACACTAACAACAGCATCTAGCAACATCTACACAGAATTAAATCTGAAGGTACAAGAGCAAGGACAAAGTGATAGCACTCCCATCTATTTGTGGCCGGTCTACATTCTCTTATGCACATTTATGCATACTTTCAGAGATGATCAGTTTTACTGCTAAAACACTGGGAATATTCAGACAAAAATCTTTATTTCCTTCTATATTCAAACAATATACCATAAGGACACTTTTTTTTCTAAGTCTCTCATTTCTGCTACAACTTGTGTAATGAAATCATTTCACAGGAAAGTTCTGATGACTCATTTCTATTTCACTACCAAAGGGCTGATAACAAAAACTGAACACAGAGGACTGGATTACAAAAGTGTCCCATCAAAGTGATGGAAGCCTTTGCAGTGTCTGACCCCGGCAGAAGGAACTAAGTATTTTAATTAGTGTCCTACACATTCTTATACCACTACCTGAAATATATACACATGCACAAAAAGATACTGCAATATTCTAAGTTGCACAGAGCATTTTTCTGCTATCATATCTAACAACAAAAGCTATAATTTCCTATTGCTGCTCCTCTCTCCTAAACACAATCACCTTAGCTTATCAGTTTCCAGATTTTGTTTTTCAAATATTTTCTTTGCCTCTAAAAAGAAAAGATTAGTTGGCCACTTACTGAGTTTTTCTGTATATCTTGTTCAACTTTAGAAGAAAACACCGAGAGGTCACCATTAAGTATAACCTCAGCCAACGAGTTCACCAAAGGGGCGTAATGTATAATTAGAAAAACCTATTAAAAGAAGGGTGGAAAGAAACATCAGACATACATTACTAAACACATACAGTTTCACAGTTTCAGTCACTGAACATACTTATTTTTGATCTTCTTAAATTGGTATCTTAAAGTTTACATATACAACAAAGTACAATTGGTGTTCATGAAATCTACTTCAAAACACAGGGGACCATAATCCTCTCTACAGGTATTTGACCTCTCTCTACATTTTAAGCTATCTAGTTTAATAATTCTTCATACTCTTCCATCCTTCTGAGAAATGCAAATTCTCTCTCCTTATCAGCTTTGAAATGAAAGTTGTGTGATATCCTAGCAAGGAACCCAAATTAGAATTAGAAAACTGTTTTTTTGAGAAACTATACAAACCGACCATGGTACACAGCATCCACTGACCTTTCTCTTACACCAACAACTGGCAAGAATTCTGTAAGTTCTGCGTTGTGCACGCAATTACTTTGCAATGATTCACAACTAAATGTCATGCAATAAGCTGAACTGGATCAGAAGCAGCTGTTCTGACTATGAAATCACAATGAATTGTGGTCTAGCAACAAAGTGGCTACATAATACAGGAATAATGGCCATACTGACTATAACATTAAAGTGCTTCAGTGTTTTAACAAGGTTCTCTATCTACACTAACCACTATTTTGAGGCAAGGCTTACAAGGTTGGGCCACCAAACAACTGGCCTTGGGACAGAACCAGCTCAGAAGAATGATATTAACTCAAGTAAGAACCTATTTGGTCTGCCCATAAAAAGACAACTTATCTTGCCTTTATTTTTCTTTAATGGAAACTGATAGGTTTCAAACTTAATTTGCCAAATTGTCTTTAATGGCTTTGCCAAAACAGATGAAAATACAGTAATTTATAAATCATAATGCTACTGCAGAACATGTTCTTAAATAGGACAAAATACTTAAAATACTTACTTGAGAAAGAAGATAGAGAGAAACTTGGAGACTTATTTTTGGACGCTCTCCACCCTATGGCAAAAACATTATGAAAAATGCAGATTTATTTACACAAAGTTAAAGCATTTACACTGTCTAATATTTTATTTAAAACAAAAAACTTTTAATATCATATTGTTCCATGTTCTGCTACCAAACGTTCAGAAAGCATCATGCTCTTTAGCATTCACTTCTTGTAAACTATTTCAAATGAAGACTCTCCAAATAAGCATACCCTTCACTCCACAGGCTTAAAAAAATCACTATTGATTACTGTCTTTCATAGTCACTTTGGTAACTTAAATTTAACAGATGAGTATCATAGAGGTATATTGGTTTTCACTACGCTACTATTCCTTCAAAAAGTACTTCTCGGTTAACATACATTGAAGTCTGCTCTAAAAATAAGCTATTCAGAAACAATGAAATATTACCTGCATAATAAAAACACATTCTTAACAGACACTCCTCTAAATTAGATCACATGGGACAAAAATATTTGAAGTATAACTTGAGCACAACAGTGCTAAATTTATATCACAAATCTCCCAGTGTCAGAGAAATTTAAACCCTGTTCCAAATTTGCAGCTCTTTTCATCTCCGCTATTGTTGGCATTTAACAACCATGTCATCCAAAACAGTATTTGTTCAGTGAATAAAGTTTCACCTATTCTGCCCTTAAATTCAGTCTCGGGGTATTTCCCCTACAGGCACCTTATTTAAGCTGTTTCATGTAAAACACAAAAACATAGATAGACAGTATTAACCCTACTACAGAATTGCTGAACAATTCATTATGCATACTGAAAGCAAATAATACCTTTAGGACTTAACTGTTTGCAGGTATTAGCTTACCTTATCTTGATTAACTAATGAATACACGTAGAGGGGAAGAAAGAGCCTATTAAGTAGATGGTCTGTCAGCACATCATTTAAAAATTCACAATTAATGATAAGAATATCATTAAGGTAATGTAAATGATCAAGATGTTCTGCTACCAGGTCACTCAGTTTGCCCCTGTTTCTATGCCTGAAAAAGAGAGCAGAAAAAAAGTCTCAGATCCAATCAATTGTCAAAGTCTTAAAAATTTAAGGAAAGAATTCATGTGTACCCCTTCCAGAGATCATCTCGCACAAAACAGACTGCCTAAAGAATGTGTTTTCAGTAAAGTCAACTAATGCAGCTAGCAATCAGTATTCAGGCCTATATGTGCTTTAGGATGCACATAGCAAGTTTTGTCCAGCCTCTCAGAAGCAATGTTTTTACAAAACTTCACTTTCCACTGCCAGAGTCTTTTCAGAAGTCAACCACTAAAAATGGTAAATTTGTTTCCAAAAATAAAAGAAGAAATGTATGTTGTATTTAATGTCTACCTCTTCACTTTAAGAAAGCAAGAAACAGCCACCCATTCTAAGGTGGCAGTGGGAAGGCAAACCTGAATCAACAAAAGATTTCTGTAGTTGATGGTGGAACATTACACAGAAATTTCAGGTCTGACAGTTCACATATTAAATAAAGTTCACCTTTCCAGATGATTTTTTTTTTCTAGAATCTTTTCAGAAAGCTGTTCTACTGACATGATACATAGAAAAGGAACAGTAAAAAGACAAAGTTAGTAAGACTGAGAAGCACAAAATACCTTTTGTGTCTTCTGTATATCTACTACATTTAGCAGAATTAAAACAAAGATGAAGAAAAAGCATGTTGCCAAACACTAATTTACTGGTATGGATATCAACACAGATAGGACACACAGCACTAACCACTTAATTCAAAGAATCACTAAAAAACTTCGCAAGAATGAAAAGCTTGAACTGTCCACAAGGCAACATATCCAGAAATTAACTTAATCAGACTACTACAGACAAAATGAGGAGAGTATCAATGTCTGGGAAAAGCATTTCCATTCAATACCCGGCATTTGTAAAAGCTTACTCTTCATCAGTCTGCACACAGTTATCCAGTTCTATCACGTGGCTTCCAATAAACCAGACGAGGTTGGAGAAATAAGGGACAGCAGTTTTATCTCTAATGTAATGCAGCATAGGTTGGTTGTCCACTGAAGAGAAATTGTTAAAAAGAAAAATCAGTTGTCTTTGTTTTTTTAATTAATTGTTAAGAAATACAAAAGTATCTTCTGAATTGTGATTACATGCTAGCTTTTCATACGAGTATATACCTGACATGATCTTTCGCATGAAATGGACATCTACAAAAGCATCATATCAATTCTTAGTTGGCTTGAATGAGCCTAATATTGATATATTTACATAGGTCTGAAGACAAACAAAACTAGAGGAATTCAGAAAGGGTTTTTTTAGCACATTCCGTATTAAAAAGAAGAGAAAAAAGCGTAAGAATAAAGCAGTAATGCTGAAAGTCAAGCTAGTTAGACTTACATGACACTGCATTAAGGAACACAGGAATCATCAGTGAAGGAAGGGCAAAAGAAACAGACAACAGTTAACAGGATTAGGAACTAGGATAGTGACATCCTCCAAAAGGGTTTAAAAAGCTAAAGCACAAAGCATCTAAACTAAAAGATATAGGGCAGCTGTTAGATCAGAACATATGCAAATGGATAGTCAGAAAATGACACCCGAACATCTGAGCTGTGTTTTTTCAACTCTAACCTTTATAACACTACAACATTCAATGAAAATTCTAGAGAAGTACATTTTTTTTACCATAAAAATATTCAGTTACATAAATATATAACAAATAGGATACGAAGCCTGCACTTTGCTCTTTTTGCGAGCTCATATTTGAGTTTACAGCTCCTTGAAGAAGAAAACAAGCACCAAATGCACATTTTTCAACACACAAAAGAAGGACATTTTGTCCCTTGCAGCCAACACTTTATAGTAGGTTCTTTATAGAACCTATCTGCTATCCAGGCTATCCAGTTATTTACAAAGCCTATTGTTCACAGTCTAAAAAAAAAATCTTCTACTCTTCCATGATGAACACTGTAATCAAATCTCTACTAATCTTAATTGATAGTCGCATAAGTTCAAAATGTAATTTAATTTAAAATGGATTAGCGAATAAGACCTGCATTAACATATTCTATAATACATACTACTTTACAGCACACTGAT
Organism: Pterocles gutturalis; assembly: GCF_000699245.1. Taxonomy (NCBI): domain Eukaryota; kingdom Metazoa; phylum Chordata; class Aves; order Pterocliformes; family Pteroclidae; genus Pterocles; species Pterocles gutturalis. Next base: position 2,978 of record NW_010112672.1, on the reverse strand, counting down.
TTCAGAGGCAGAAGTTCTGAATGCACACCAATTTTTCTACAGAGATCACTGTGGTATTTTCAGTCTCTCACAGATTTTATACACCCCAAGAAAAATTTAGTGGGAAGTTACTTTTGCACATTGTCTAGTCCAAACCCATTCTCAAAGTAATGCTTAACTTCAAAGTTCAACCAGGTTGCTAAGGGCCTTGTTGAGTTTTGAAGAACTCAAACAATACAGATTCCTCAGTTTCTCTGGAAAACCTGCTGTAGTGTTCAACTAGTCTCACAGTGAAGTGTTTGGTTTTTTTCTTTTCTTATGTCCTACAAGAACATCCAGTACAGGAGTCTGCACCTGCAGCCTCCTGGCCTTCACCAGCACCTCTGGGATGGGTCTAGCTCTGTCTTCTTTATACTGGATTGACTCCAGCAGCTATGAGCTCTACAATCGTATTCTAATGTACTTCAAATCCAAAAGGAAGTGATGAAGCCAGTAAGGTTACTGCTTCATACATTATAAAGCTCAAGATTGTAAGTAAAAAACACTTGATATTCTTAAAGCACTTTGGTTTGAGGGTTGTTTTTTGTGTTGGTTTGTTTGTTTGCTAAATACAGTCACATTCTGATCTCTGTTGAAAGGGAAGCTAAAGTTCCTTGTTGCATGCTTGATACTCTCGGGTTTTTAATAACCCAGTTTCATCTGTGAGGAAACTACTATTTACAAGTACGTACTGTAGGTTTGGGGTTCTGTTTCACAAAAACCAAAATATGTATCTGAAGCATGTTTACATGCTAAGCCTTTCAGTATCATAAAACAGACAGAACATCCTTAAATCCAAATAACTGAAAATTAAACTACAATGAAACAAGCAGTTTGTACACATGCTTTTTTAATATATAAAAACCATACCTACCTTTGTAGACATTTAAAGTTATAGTCCTGACAGCAATCCTGACCATACTTTCTGGGTGGTTAAAAAATTTTATAGCTTCAGTGTACAACGCAAAGTCATTAGTGTGCTGTAACAAGAGGAAAGAAAGCATTCATGAATTAACCAAACATGTACAGAATACTTGTTTGGATTCTGCACGAAAAATGTTTTCCATGTATTACTCTGATATTTTTAACTTCTACCTAAGTAATCGAAATTATTTTACAATGCAGAGTCAGCTGCATTTGCAGCTCTGCGTTAAACTGATTTCGGCATCAGAGCTTTCCATGTTAACTGCACATACTCAGTGCTGTAATGCCCTCTTCTGGCAAACTGTGGAATGGAACGAGGAAAAACCCATCTCGACTTTGGCCTTTGGTCAGGCTTTAGACTTTGAACAAGCCTCTTAGAAATAAGTGGTGCAACAGAAAATATCCTGTTTATAAAAGCACAACAAGGCATAAACAAGTTGAATTCTCAAGGAAGCAGACTTCGGAACTACTGAAACAGTCCAATAACACTAACTTCCAGATTTTTATTTTATTAGGGTATAAGGACGAAGACCTTCTTTATCATGCTTTTGCAGAGATCCCCACAAATGAATCACTGTTACAAAAATAAATGCAGGACATGCTGAGACAAGAGACTAAACAGAATATGTGCTAGATTGCTATCAATTTCTAATTGTCCTCTTATCCTTATACTGAAACTCTTTCTTCACTTACCTCATTATAAAAGAAATGTACAGTATGATTGTTGGAAAGAGTTTTCAAAAATGATATGTAATATGCCATTATCTCCTCATCAGAAAAGTCAAACTTGTGGACAATAATAGAATTTACATAGTTATTAGAGAGCAGGTAGTCTGAAAAATAAGAGACATTACACAGGTTAACAGAAAGAAAAAAAACCATTATGCTAACCTGCTGTGCTTAAAGTACCAGCTAGCAACAAAATACCTGATGCTCAAAGGTCCCAATTTTTAGCCAAACAACTGAAGTGACGGTTTCAAGTGGTAACAGGGAAATTATTCCCTAAAAAGGTCTTTTCTCCCCAAGAACGAGAAAACTGAGACTATACTTCACCTTCCTCAATTTATGCAGGCTTTGCAGCTAATAAATAACAATTAAAGCAACTCTCTTTTCCTCCCAAAGTCATAAACTCTCAAAGGCTTGTACGCAACTTTCTCTTCATGATAGTTGTGGAGGATTTTATTAATTCTCTGTCCTCTTTACATGTTTCTAAAAGTGTTGAAGTAAACACAAGTGGCTGAGTGCCAGCCCCAATGATGTCAGAACATTTCCAGCACAAATTAGACAACAGAGTTCCACCACATACTCTGTGGCAGCAAGGCAAACACTTCACCACAACTCATTTGTTCACTTAAAGAAGCCTGTGAAATATGCAAAATAAGTGTTTCAGTAGTACCAAACAACTAACATAACTACTGAAAATTTATATTAAAAGGTATTTTGGAGTCAAATTACACTGCATTTTCAGTAGTATTCAACTAAAAAGATTGTTAGGAATTCATATAGTTCTTCTGTGAAGGGGCACGAGTACTAAATTTCACTAAATGAAAGGGAATTCAATCAAATCTTGATCACTTAATCCTAACCAGTTTAAAAGCATGCCCTTACACAGTGATGTTTCATGACTGATGTTCTCAAAAAGGATGTTCAGAGTCTGCAGAAGCTGTACACACACATAACGACCAGACTTCTGACGCAAGATGTTCAAGAAGAAAACAAACATATTCTTCTCCAAGAAAAAGCTGAAATGAAACAGAGGTGTCATTAAGTCACTTGCTGTATTTAACAGGAACATAATTTTACTAGGATCAGGGACAATTCCAGGCAAGTTTGACAAACAGCATGTTTACATTTATAAAGAATTATTTTGCAAAGTTTTGTTTGTATAACAGAAGATGATCTTCCAAAAACCTAATATACTAATACTAATACTAACAAGGGCAATTAAACATTCAAATTATGCAGGAAAAGGATGTCAAGGAATCAGGACCTCTTTTATTTTTAGTGTATTCAGTCTCACCTCTGTGCCTGGCAAG
>NW_010112671.1:13642-31858 GCF_000699245.1 Pterocles gutturalis | reverse complement strand
GGCCCGGCCTCGAACCGCTTCTGGTCTCCCAGGCGGGTGCTGCGGAACCCGCCGCGGGTTTAGTCACTCGGTGTGATAGAGCTGCGTGGGCACGGAGCTGCTTACGTGTCTCTTTTCCTGCTTTTTTGGCTTAGCGCTTTTCGGTTGTCGGTAAACTCATTTCCCATTTCTGTGTGAAGTCCAGTACTTTTCGCCTGCGTTACACAAGTGGCTTGAAAAGTAGCGGCTGTATTAGCGGCCAAATGCCACGTCAGGATTTAAAGTGCAAAAACGTTTACGTGATGCTAGCCTTCTATTCCAGCTGGCGCTATTTTAAACTTACAAATCCCCATTTATTGGCTGAATATGCTTGCCACAGCACACCTGTGTGGAAGTGCTGAGAGCGCCTCTGGCCAAAGCCATACTGGGTGCACCCCAGATTCTGAATGCTGATCTGAATTTTCTCGGCAGCTCATGTATTTAGAAATTGCAGCAAGATTGTGTTGAGCAGAAACTTGGGATACTGAGCAATGGAAATGCTGACCTCAACCTGAATTTCACTGGGCTGCTTTGTTTATCAATATGTTAACATGGGGGTGTTCGGCCTTTTCTGATAGAGGGAACCTCTCACTTGCAACTCAAACCCACTGGCAACAGCCCTGCTTTCCTCAGTGGCCCTCAATGTGAACTCCACGCCTGAACTCCTGCGCTTGCCGTGACTAAAGTTATCATCTTGTACAGACAGGTCTTGTTGCTTGTCCAGATCATAGACTTTGTGAGTTTACAAGTTTTGATATTGTAGTAGCGCAGAAAACCATCTCGGTTTCTTCCAATGCATTGTAAGAGTGCTCTTATTTTCCATTCTTGCTGAAGCTTTATTAGCAAGAAGTGTCCTTTGTAAAGGGCTCCACGCAAGAACCTTGTCCTCGTTATTTGAATTCATCGCAGGGTTGAACATAAAATATTAGATGGATTCCTTCAGGAGTGTTGGAATAGCGTAAGTGGGCATATCTGATGCTGACCATGCATGTGATATTCCAAGCAACTGACTGACATGCCTTCGAAAGATCAAATTCAGCTTTCCTTGCATGATATAAGATAAAAATCTGGCCTAGGATTTAACTGTACCTGGTAATTAAGTTTAAAGAACAATAATGCCTCACAAACCTGTCCAGGCCTACCGTAAGCATGCTGGAATCTTGGTTGCCATTTCTGCAAACTGTTTACAATTCACACACCTCTGCAAACTCAATCCTGATCTCAAATTGCTGCTCGTAAACAACATAGCAGAGATTTGATGTATGAGGGCATGTTCTGAATTCCCCTTTGGTAGTAGTAGCGTGGCTAACTTCTAGCATTAAAAAACCCTCTTATGTCTCTTCTTATTACAAGCAGTGCTCTGTTAACTACTTGAATACATCTCTCAGCTAGGTTTATTTTTTTTGTTTTGTTTTTTTGGGGTTTTTTTGTGACTGGTGGCAAGAAGGCAGATGTAACATGCTTTATTCTCCTCTTCTTCTGCTAGTTGTCTGTAAATCAGTATTTTTGACCACAGGAGGCAGGGCAGCCTCTGTTAACTGTCCCAGAATTTCTTTGGCAGCCCATCAAAGTCAGATGTTGTTAACCTTCAAAGCATAACACAAAGCTGATATTTCAGGATGTGCTCTTGCTTAATCTTAACACATCAGTATTCATTAGTGAACCATAGTAGTTCAGTGATAGCTAAAAATGAGTTAAACTCTCTTGTTTCATGAACTGTATTTTTAAGCCGGGGAAGAAGGTCTTTGCAGGACGTATTGTTTAAATAAGAAAGAAAAAAATTACTTGACTGCACTTAACATGTGCAAAATTAAGAGCTCTATCCCCAATTATTAGCTGTTTTATGAATACAGGAGAGCACCCCAACAAGTTACCCTGGGGAATTCAAGGAATTTTGCAGAAGTAAAATTTGAGTAGATTCTAAAAGAATTGTGTTTGAAGAGAGATTTAAGGACTGGAGAACTGGGAGAGGAGAACTGGCATACACAAGACTGAAAGCAGAACTGTGCAAGGTCAAGATCAGAAACAGGTCTCCCTCATTTTACCTTTACCTGACATATGTTTTATAAGCTCACTGAAATCAGGGAAAACACTCCTGTCCTGAGCTGGGATTGTTCCCAGTGGTCATTGACATAATTGCAAGTAATTTCTAAGAGACAAGGGATGGGAGCCTTAAAAGGTCCAGAGGTGTAAAACGTGTTTCAACAGGAATACCCATCTTTAATGTAGCCTAGCCGCAGGGCTGTAGAAGCTGGTTATTGTTGGCCTTCTGTTCTGGGATTATTATGTCCCCGAAGGGTGGGTTTGCTCTCGGCCAGGGCAACCACTGGGGATGAGGGATGGTACAAAAGACCATGATAAAAGAGAGAGCGCAGTCTGGGCTCCATACCATTGCAAAATGGCCTTCGTGTTATTTCTTCTTCACAAGAATGATGCTATAAAGGCAGGACTTTTTCATCTTCATTGTGTCTCTCATGTTCATGTCAAATTCATTTTGGCATAATGGACATGAAACTTAAACTTGTGTGTGCTTGGGAAGCGGGTAATTAGCAACACTTCATGGGATACGTGCATCTGGCATTTGGGAAGCATGTTAGCAGCACAGCACAGGAACCAAGCAACAACTAACTAGTGAGTCTTAATAAGTTTTATTGGAAAAGTTGGTAGATTCTGGGTCAAAAAATTAGGTCTGACAGAGACATGGATTTATGTGCTGTAGTGGAGAAGGATGGGTATGACTTTACAGGAAGAAAATAGCACTTCAGGTATGTGTTGGAACACTTTGAAGAAGCTCTTGGTTATGTGAGCACATGCTCACCTCCAGAAGACTTTTGAGAAGATTTCACAAAGTGTCAAAAGAATCTCTAATGACAGAAAGAAATTAGACGTCCTTTACGGATTAATAACTGGTTACAGGTATAAATAAAGAGTAGGTATAAAAGTGAAGTTTTTTCAGTCCTCTGGAGAGCTCTCCCAGGACTGATTTTATGAATTTGACATATTCACAAATTATGTAGAAAAAGGGAGTGAGAAGGGGATGACAGATTTTGCATGTGATAATAAATTACTCATGGGAGTAAACCCAAGAAATAGCTATGAAGGACTGCTTGTCTTGCAGAGAGACCTCACCCTGTTGGTAGGGCTGAAGGATACAATACCTGAATAGTGAAATCCCAGGCTGCCAAATATGAAAAAATGCATTGGGAGGAAAAAAAAAAAAAAAAAAAGACAGGCACAGTGATGTATTCAGCAATAGTTACTATCTCGCAGTAAGGAGATTCATAACGTATTTCCGTGAAAATGTCAGCTCACTTTGCAGAGGCAGTTATGCACAGAATAGTAAGAGTTACTAGGAAAGAAAAAGTAAGCAAAAAAGGAAATACTACTACAGAAATTTGTATTGCAGATGTAGCCTGACCACCTGTTTCCAGTTCAGAACTCCTGTCGCTGAGAAGACATAGAACTAAAAAAAAAAAAAAAAAAAAAAGAAAAAAAAGACATTTCAAAGGGTGGCAAAGATGAACAAAGATTTGCAACAGCATCTGTACAAGGATCAACTAAACAGGCAAGGATTTGTCTGTCTGCAAGAGAGATGCAGTAGAGGGGAAAACAGAAGAGAAGGCTATAAAACTGTGAGTGATGCATAGAAAGTATATAGAAAAAGGGTCCTGTCTTTTTCATAGTGATACCAGAACTGGGAGACATTAAATGAAAAAAGGGTATTGCCAGACTTGAAGACGAAGGGAGATATTTCATCACAGGCACTGAAGTGTGGAAAACACTTGCATAGATTTGTGAATATCAAAAAGTTAGCATGGATTAAAAAGTATAATTACTTAAATGGAAGAAAACAGTGCTTGACACAAAGGTAACATTTCTGGCAGAGGAATTTCTGAGCCAGCAACTGCTGGAGGCTGGGAAAGTGCTCTGGGAAGGCCTTCAGGGGCTGTTTCTGGAGAGGAATGCTGAACTGGGTAAATCTCCAGTGTGACCCACTATAGCTTACTTACATCCTTATGGCCACTAGAAGTAGCAATGGGAACAAACGGGAAAAGGTGAGCACAGAGTATGGCCTGTAGAAGAGCCTGGTAACTTGCTGAGATTGTCAACCCATGCTGATATCTGGGCTGCTCTACCTTCAGCACTGTTTTTACCATGTAACAATGTAAAGGAATGCCTCTCTTACTGCACCTGGGCTGCCAGACTGCAATGGAAGAGCAGAAAGAGTTTGTGCTCTGCAAAATACACTTGAGGTAGCAGATGGTTTTTCTCACAGGCACTCAAGTGCAAGTACCCTTGCATTTCTCACAATAATTTTACTTAATGTTGTTGTGTTTGTAGGATTATCTCCTTGAATTTCCATGACAGCAGCCTTTTTTTCCACTAGATCTCTCACAAAGCCAGTGATTGCAGTCCTTCTACTCAACTTGCACTTCTTCCACCTACAAAAGTTTATTGTCTTGAAAATAAAGGGTTTTACTAAATATAAATGCTTTCTTCATCTGTATGCTGACGCTTGAGATAGTACTGCACAGTAAGCTTAATATTCCAAAACACATTTCTTATCTAGATTTCAGTGTGAATTTGTTGTTACAAGCTGGACTTTCTTCAAGGATCCAAGTCAAGCAAGTTGTAAATATCTAACTGAACCACAGGGGACATGAGTGAACAAACCTGCTTAGGAGCTGGTGCCTCTTGGGCAGTGGCATGATTCTGCGCAGCTGACACCACAGGGCTTCTCTTCATAGTTGGTCACAATGCCTTGTCATTAATGGTGTTTGGGATTTTTTGGGGTTTTGGGGGGAACTGCCTTTATAATGAAGGCTTTTGCTTTCAAACTTCCAACTCTTCCCTCTCTAAACATATAGAAGATCTGACACAAAGATCTCCACACGCATACAAGTTACTCAGCTAAGGGTAGAAAGATCTGTTTATTAGCTCTTCCACTCAGGATATGGAGGTTTAGTTGCCAGGATATCAGCCTTTTTTCCTTATTCTACTCATAGCCAAGAACTGCTGCTCCTCCTTCAGGAGAGATTACAGTGCTGGACTCATGAGCTAAAAAGCTCTTGCAATTACTGACTCTACAGCTAGCACAGTGCCCTGGAATTTCCTTTCTGTGGTACCTAGGCAGCTAAATTTCAGAGCCCCTGCTCTAAAAGATGATAAATTACATTTACAGTGAAAAGATGATTTTTGTTGTTTTTGCTGTAGGAATACTGCTCAAGAAATGGCTTAATAAGTTATTTTACTTTTTTTTTCATAAATGCAAAGAGCCATAAGAACACTTTAGCCAACGTCCTTTGTGATACAGACCAAAGATACAGTTGCTAATTCAGGCATTCAGAAAATTATGAATTTGTTGAGTGGAGTGCTTGTTTGCCCAGAGTAGTGCAGCTTCTAGAAGGATATCTGGCCTTCAGTGAAAGACCACAAAATCCACTATGATCACAGGTGTGTTGCTCTGATAACTAATTACTCTCACTGTTTAAAGCGTGTGGGTTTCTCCGCATTGAACTTGTCCAACCTTACTTAGACACTGGACCTGATTACGCCTTTCCATGCTAGGCTAAAGACTACCAGAACCTATATCAAGGCCTAGGAACAAGGTTACTGTATTTGCTCTATGTGGTGATACACTTTAAGACCCACCATGATATCCACCTGGTACAAGTTTATAAAGAGATGTAGAAAAGAGGCTGTGGGAACTAGTTTTAAATTACTAGGAAGAAGATTATGTTCAAGAGTCTTGACTATTACATCCTTTGGAATGGTTCTGCCACCAACTATTTGCTCAATTAGAGCTTGAGAAAATAATATAAAAATTATTTAGAGCAGTGTGTTTTAGAAATACCCTTTGCTGGGAGGGGAAACCTCTGTGTTTTCACAGCGCTGCCTGGCAGAGCCTTTGGTGAAGTTCAAATGAAGAGTGAGGGTTGTCTTCTCTAGTTATGTTTCTCTGAAATCACAGTCTCTTTTGGGGGGTGGACAGCTGTGTAAACCCAGATAACCAGATACATCCAGACAATCCAAAATAACTGCCCAAGAACTTTAATGGCTATTGCAGTGTTAAAATAAAATAGACTAACAAAGCTTGTCTTCCTTGTTAGTAACAAGACTTTTAGTGCTCCTTTATTTTCATCAAGCCTATTAGAAAGTTTTCCTCCCTCTGGAGAATGAAAATCCTTTCGTATTTTCAGCATGTTCTCAGCAGACACTGCCAAAATCTGGAGTTCTTTGACTTCGTATTTCTGCTTATGCCATGTCTCAAGGGAGACTTTCTATCAGGCCTGTCGTGAAAGAGGCACTAGAGACTTTGGCTACACAGCACGTACTGTGAGATTTGCTGTGTAGTGGTAACAAAGCAGTTGAGGAAGTGGTTTAGATACCGACCTTCAGGTTAGAAAGGAGCAAAATCTGGAAGAGCAGAAGGAAATTTGGTAAACTGAAGGAAGAAAAGAGCTTTTGAAAGATGGTTGAGACGAATGGAAAGATTTTCTTGAAGTTGGGGAGGTCTTGAATAGACCCAAATGAGTTGGTGAGTGCAGCAGTATTTCAGGACAGCAGGACAACGATGGGAAAGGGCTTCTCTGGGCAGTAGGTCTGGCCTCCTGTGGGACATCATTTCACCTAGACCCAGACCCGCTGCATCTGGAAACTACTTTATTCTTGCCCCGTGATTAGTCCTGTTGGAGGACTTGCTCAGACATTTACTCCTTTGCTGATTATTAATGTTCTGATTTTCAGATTAAATTTACTTTGATGCTGTTTGCAACCACTTTTCTATGTCAGCACTGTCCTTTATTTTAAATAACTTATTTTCTGTCACTCATTTTTAACATCAGAATATAATCATAGACAGAAATAATCTTCTTAAAGTGTTTAGTCCACTCCTGTAAGATAGTATTGCTCTTTTTTTATCAAAAATGCCTCTTCCTTAAGCATTTTCTATTTAAATCTAGTACATTCATAATTGTGTGAAAACCACTAGTGATCATCAGTGAAATCAGGATAACACATTTAAAAAGAAATGAGGCTATATTATAATTTTCTTTTAAATATCTGTAAACATACCAGTTCTCTCAGACAGAAAACAGATTCCATCCTATGCCTTTGTAAAATATATTTTGAAGCTGAAATATATTAGCTTAAGGATAGTATTTTTACCACTTGTTTTTAGTCTGCATTCTGCTCTGGTCTCTCTCTGTGCAAGTATTTTGTTTGCTGTTTTCCACCATAACAGATTTTTCTTTTCCCATTGAGTGTGGAGGACTTGAATTTCTGTACCAGAAAAAAAAAAAAAAAAAAAAAAAAGCCTAATGGAAGTAATATGTCAATTAGCGAGCCACCTCAGTTACTGCATTTAGCATTTCAGAAGAATCTAACGGGTTTGTTTTTTTTTCTCCCACTGAGTTTATTTTACAGTTTGAAAACACATTTTCTTCCAAGTATCTCATGAAATGACACCTGAGTAAAAAGTGCTGGAAAGGCATCAAGTTTGCACAGTTAAAAGAGTTTTTCTCTTCCTTTGGTGATTTGTTGTTGTTGTTATTGGAAAAGGCCTTTTGGGGTTTTGATCTTTTGATGTAGTGATCTAGACGAAAAAAGCAGATGTATATTATTGGTTTAATAAGTGCACTCAAGCCTGAACTAATACACAGAGATAGCAAAAGACTTCCATTAGCTTTTATGAGCCTGATTTGATGCCCTTTAAACATTAGCATATCCTCCAGTGCAGCAGTTGATAAACTGCTGCTGATTGTGCTTTTTGAAAATGGAGTACGCCAAGGTTTTTACCATTTCCAACAAGATCCCCCCAAGTTAATAATTATGTACCAATATCCTCTCACAAAGCTAAGTAAGATAAACATTTGCTCTATATTAGTTAAGTTTTTTCCCCTTGCCAGTACCTTGTTAATTGCACTTTCCTATTTATTATTTATCTCTGTAATTGTATTCTTTGAGGATGTATAACCTGTTGCGATGTAGTTGGTACGGAAGGCACCATAGAAAATGAAGTTTTATAGCATGAAGAATTGTTTTTAAACATTGGACATATTAGCCATTGATTTCATTTTTATTGCACTCCAAAATCATAAGCCACCTCAAAAGCAAGTTCTCATATCCTTAACAGCAAATAAACAAGGAAGAAATTAATAATACATTTCATTATGTTGCTTCTGGCAAGTTCCATCTAAGACCATTGGGTGAAGATTTAATTTTCATTGCACTATGTAGCTAGCAGTTGCACATCCATCACTGCCACAAAGTAAATAACACATTTGTACTGCTGTGTTTAAAAAAAAAACAAAAAAAAAAACAAGTGGGGAACTGTGCTCCCATTGAATAAGGCCATTCTTTTTGGTTTTCTTTTGAGTTCAGTTTTTATCCAGAGATCCCACTATGGACAGGTATGATGAGTTATGTGTTCAAGTGGAGATGGGTGAAATTAAGTTGTATTTGGGCATCAAAGGAAACGGTTTTGAACAGCCGGACCATTAATTTAGGTATCCGACTTAACTAGCTTTGGCAGTGAGGGTTGATGTGACTCCTTTGCAGATGACACACAATTGTTGGAACAGCCTCTTGCTTACTCCTACCACAGTTATCATCCATACGTACCACACAAGCCTTAAAAATTCAATTTGCTGGCGGATAGCCAGCACTCAGGTGGCTATCTGAATGTTAGTATAATGAGGGATCATTCTCTAGCACTCTCTTTCCAATCCATCCTTCTTTTCCATTGCTTGTTTCCTCCATTCTTGCTAGCAAAATGACCCAGGGATAACAGATATGGTCTTATCTAGCCTTTGCTGCCTTTGCTGAAAAACAGATTTGAAGGGTTATTATTAAAATAGTTACACAGTCAGTTTTAAGGGAGTAATACGACAGAAAAAGGAACAGGCATAGGATCAGGATAACAAACCAAAACACTGTTGTGTCAGCTTTTCAAGCAGCAGAGCCCTTCCACTAAGCTACAGCCAAATGCTTGTGTTAATCAAAATGCTTATATTCACATTTCCCAGTGCATGTTTTGCCTTGGATTCCTCTATGCTAAGGATGGGGAATCCACTGGAACACAAGACAGATTCAGAGGTGGCCTTTGTGATTCCCAGAACCGCTCCTGCAGCACAGACAGGCCAGAGGCACCACCCATACCTAGAGGACTCCAGAGATCTGGACTCTACTGAACAGTGCTGATCCTGCCTGGCTGAGTGGCCTTCAGACAGTCACTTCTCTGTACCTCAGTTTTTTCATCAGCTATGCGGGTATAACCCCTTCCTAGTAAAACTCTTTCAGGTCAACTGATGGCAGCCTAAGAGCTAGGGATCGTCGGTACTGTAGTGCGGCATGAGAGTGCATCCACCATATTCCAGTGATATTGCAGGTAGACACTGCACGTAAAACAGCTCTGCGAAAATAGTCAGAGACTTTTACCAACAGTTTAAGGTTGAAACTGATCTGAGGGAGTTTTCTTCTACAGCCAAGTAAGAGCAAGTAGAATGGCTCTTCTAAGCACAATACAAGGTGTATGACAATTCCCTTTCTTTCAAAGGATTGACTTTGTGTCTGTCAGCTCTGATGCTGACAAGGCAGAGCTGGTTTCTTGTTAGACAGTCCTCCCTGATACCCAGGGAAGGCTGATGTCATCATACTGTAGTTTTCTTGCACGGTTGCCCATAATACCCAGGAAGAATGACAGAGGAGACCTCTCACAGACCTATGAGCCTCTCTCCTGGGGGCCCTTCCTGTGCAATACTGAGAGATTATTTTTCCTGCCGCACCCAGTGTGTTGAAGTAAGGGCTGTCACTGAAATACAAGGGTAGGCTCATATGCTTCATTACTACAGTTTCCAGCTATTTGTATCAGTTACCTTCAGTCATGTTTATAAGTTTTCCTTCTTCCTGCAAAGGCTAGGAACTTATTTTCAATGTAAGCTGCACTGCTGGGTTAATCTCTTGACTCTGGTACATGGGCCTGTTAGTGTGGGATTGTTATGTTTATAATAGGAGTTGAACCATATACTCTTGAAGGACAAATGGAGATCAGATGAATTGGTAGTTAACTTGGGGACAAGAAATTGCAGTGAGTTCTGTTTTTACTGGGACAGATCCTCCACCTATGATTATTCCTTGCTAAGCTTAACCACTCTTCCAAAGGTTCCTTCTTATTCACCACAATTAGTAATTTTAAACATCTCACCCCCACTTTGAAATAAATTCAAAGGTCAGATCTTGCCTCATAGCTTCTCTGTCTTTGTGCTCTGCTGCTCTTCTGACCTCCCAAAGGCCTTCCCCAGCCCATTGCTGTGGTCAGCTGCAGTCTTTTCCTCATCTCTCTCAGAAGTCTTACTTCTACAGGCTTAATCAGCCTTCTCAGCATCTGACATGATGTTCACAGGAAAGGAAATTAAAACTCTGAATTCTAAATCTTCCTGTGCACCTTCTCCTTGGAAGGGGGGTGAAGCTTCCATCTCATACAGTACTCTGCTGCTCACCGGTTCTTCAGCCATTGGGGATTTATTGCCAGGTTCTCTCACTGACATATGTGTTTCCCTTGAATGTTGTAGCAGAAGTTAAGATACAGCTTTGACAACCAAGCAGTGATATTGAACAACAATAGCACTATACATGATCAGAAGTATTTTTCCAACCAGCAGCTCTTGGCAGCACAATGCCCCCTCTCATCAGGCAATGCCTATGGATGTGCAGAATACAAAGTCAAGAGTGTGTGGAGGAGCTGTTTAACAGAACAACACTATGCACTTTACCAACTATAGCCGACAGAGGAAAGGGGAGCAGGGCACGGAAAGTTAGACTGAGAACAAAACTTAGTTATTAGATACAGAGTCCAAATCTCATAACAGCTAAGCTTGTCATGCAAAGAACCATTCAGTAGGAGCCGTCCCAAAAATGCATTACAGGAAGTGTTCTGACACAGAAAGAATATGTGTCTATCCTATTTACCACATGGTAAATTGGATACAGCACAGCTTTCGATCCTCCTGCAGTAGGGAGGCCCTGTGCTATAGGAGAAAGGATCATCAAGCAATGCCTGTGCAGAGATTTCTGAGAAATCAGCTCTGGAGTGATGGAAGGCTGTAGAGCTGTTCAGAAGCACCTTTCTCAGCAAAGGCAGTCAATCCATGGGACGTGCAGGGGTGAAATGTAATGCACATATTTAACCAGGTTGCCACACACACCCCACAGAAACCTCTGTTGCCTCCACACCAGTGCTACATAAATTGTGTGAGAAAGGATTCTGCTTGGGCGTCTGCTTGTTTTTTCTCTAAGTCTGGGCAGAAGTCTGAAACTGAGGACTTCAGAGGGACCATCCTTCATAACAAATGCTCCTAAATTCCTGTTATTGTTTGATGATTCACTTTCCACATGAGAATCAGTCTAGTAGATCCCATGCTCCTCCTGTTTCTCCCAAAGCTGGACTAGTTATCCAAAGAGCCCAAGGTTGATCCTGATATGGAGTCTGGTTGTGAGATGCCCTCTACTGATGATGGCAGCTGGCTGCCACAGGGGTTCATCTGCCCTGTGAGGCTGCATTGTGGTGATGAGGTGATAACACATCCATGTGTTCTATCTTCTCCATGGGGAGTAAATGAGATGAACACCCGGAGGGCAATTAATGTGAGATAACCAAGATACTGCAATTCACTCACCAGTCAGTGACTCTTCCAGTGCAATGAAATGTGTGTTTGGGACTGTTACGCTTTAAACCAACTGTGTCTGCTGTCCCGGTAAATGAGGACTGCTTTAACTGCTTGTGTAGAACAACCCTATCCCAGGCAGAAATACAAGTGTCCACAGAGAAATTTGCTTCAGCTTGGCTGAAGAGTGCTGTGCGTGGACAAGTCCAGGCAGCAAGGGACCCATCTGGGGAGTCCTAGTACAGTGTGGTCATGCAGCACCTTTGCTCAGCTGTAACAGCTGGGGTCCTCTGGGCAGAAGTGGAAAGAGCCACGTCTGCTGTGTGTCCAAAACCCCTCTGGGACTCCTGGTGTGTGAAAGAAACTTCTGTTTCCATGTGCAGGTCTTTACATGCAGGTTTTTCTTTGTTGCTTATCTTTACAGCACAGAAACAGTTGCACAGAGCAACACATTCTGCTTCACAGCATCTGTGTACAGGAGGGCAGGACCCTGCTGCTGTGATGCAGAGATGCAGCTCCAGGCTCATGCTCTGTATCTTTAGGAGAGCATCAGAGAGAGGAGAAAGACCATATGCTTCCCCAAGTACTGAAGCTGCTTTCCACATACATTTGCCAGTAGTAACGTTACCTGTTAGCCTAGTGTATTAAATGGCTAGAAATTCAGAGAATAGAACAATGATGCACTGACAATGACACTGACTAAGGATATGGTGACTCAGCTGGAGCTAGTACTGCTCATGTAGGAAAGTACTGTCATCCTTTGTCACTATCACAGGCTGTTGTGTGTGTCTGTGTGTGTCTGTGTGTGTCTGTGTGTGTGTGTGTATGTATCTTTAACAGCTTGGAGGCAGAATAAAACTAACATCCTTCCCTTGAAGAAAAATATAAAACATCTGTGACAGAAATTATATGTTCAGCAATTTCATTTCATACCTATTTTCATTGCTTTTTAAATTATTCATACAACTACACCACCCACAGCTTTGTGGCCCTTTGCACTCAATTAAAAAGTTTCTCTGTGGCTGGGATTCACTCTCGTCTGTCTCACCCATTGTACGTGGGAATTGGAGAATCTAGCAGAAAAAATACAGTGCGATAACAAAAGAAATGACAATCAATGGTATGAGAAAGATTATATTTATATGGCATAAATACCTCAGAGCAAAAAAGAAAATAGTTCATTTCTGGGGAGGGGGAGGTAAAACAGAGAAGCACGGAACAGTAATATAAATGCTCCACTGAAATGCAGAAATAGATCATATTCCTAGGCTCGGTCTTCTGTTTAATTCCTAATATGAAAACACAGAAGTTTTTCTAGCAATTTAAATCCAGTCACAACATTAACTGCTTTTCACTGATTAAGTCACAGTTTGATGGTCGAAATTTAAGAGAATGGTAGAATCTGCATATCCTGTGTCTTCAGATACTCAGCTGAACCACACTGGTAAAGTAAAAATATAAAGGCAATCAACCTGAGGCTGCACCTTGTCCTTATTAATGCTGATAGCAAACTTCCCACTGGCTTTAATTTAAATCTGTGTTTGTCTGTTAGGTTGGGGAAATTATTATTAACTTTATGCTGTGTGACAGAAACACGAGAAGGGAAAAAAGAAAGAACAAGGGCACAAATTTTAACATTAAATCTAATCATTATATGTTACAGAAAAAATAAGTATGGGTCTTTAACTGTAAAATATACTTACAGTTCACTCTTTAGCATATTTCTGTAAAACTGAAAATCGAGAAAATATTTATATTTTCTCTCTGCAAATTTCTTTGTTGCATTAAAGACAATTACAACAAATGAGTAATGTGATTTTGAGTCTTGAAAGTTTTCCAAGGTTTGGAATAATACTATTAAATTTTAGACTGTTGCTGATAAATCTGTCCTTTGAAGGGTGTTTCCCTCTAGTTGCTACCACCCCTCCTCCGGAAATGCTATTTTGGACAGAAATATTCTACTTTAAATTGATATTTCCTTGCACAGTGATATTTAAATGACAGGCTGAGTCAAAACAGCAACTCAAAACTAAGCACTTACATTTTGAAATGAAGCACTTCAGTTAGTTTCAAACTTTTGTTTTGGAAAATCTAAATATTTTCTCAAAATTTATATTTTCCCAGGGATGGACAGGACTCTTTAAATTAGAGAATGCAGGAAAGTTCTCCTGCACTAATTCATCTATTTGAATTTGGAATTTGAGAATGAAGCTGAGGCAGGTCTTTGAAAGAAATCTGAGTGGCTAGAAAGAATAAACTCCAGCATATCTCTCCATTTGCACAATATTATTTCATATCACACATTTTCTGCATTTTGCAAAGCTTTTTTTTCAGGAATGGGAGCAGACTATACATCTGTGCCATGTTAAGCACAAAGATATCCTGATTTCTGACACAGTGCAAACAAGAATCAAAATGGTTTTGTCCAGTTCATTGTAACATTTAATGAGCTGGTGTATAGGGTTTCCACACAGGACCAGGGGTGGTAACTTAAAACACTCACTCTAGCCTACCATTTTTTACTAACTCATTAAAGTACTAGGAGCTTCTGCTGCACTATAGCATGTTCCAGGCTGCTGCAGTTATAGCTGCATCGCTCATCTGTCTCAGAGCACTGATGTCTAACACATTTCAGCTCTTCCTTCAAGACCATCACTTCCCTGCACTGAGTTTGATTTTCTGCAGGTTTTCCTGCAGTGCAAAGAACTCATGCTCCAGACAAATTCAGCCCCCTCATATTGGATCCAGAGCTGATACCCATCTCACTAAACTTAGAAGCTCAGCTCTAATGTCTGACATGGTAAATTGGTCTAATCCTGCTCCAGTTTCATAGCTAAAGATATGGAAGTTAAACTTAGATGATGGTTTTCATCTGGAAGAGCTACTTGTGTCAGCTAGACACACTAAGGACACACCTGAGATGAGAAAGAGCAGCAAGACAAGGTTGCTAATGACTGGCAGCCAGAGCTGTGCCGTGCTTAAACTCACAGTCCCAGCTTCAGCAGTGACAGTAACAGAGAGGGATTACCCTTGTAGCAAGGACTGCACAAGGGTTGACTGTTTTAAAATAAATAAATAAATGACAGGCTACCTTGGCCCTTCCCAAACTACACTGTCCTGTGTCCCACCTCTACCTTGTCTTGCCCTAACAAAGAGAAGCAGGTAGCCATCAAACTTGGCTCTCCAGCCTGCTCAAATATCCTCCCAGACATGCTGTGCTGGCATATGCCCCAGGCTTAGCCCACAGCACAAGCAACACATCCTCTTGCTCATTCCTCTGCTTTTAGCTCCATGCCCTCTAAACCTGAGCACGCTAATAGGAAAGCACAGTATGTCTCCATATGTCACACTCTGCTGTGCTTCACTGTTTGCTACAGCCGAGATGCCAGTACTGACTCTCTGGTTCACAGGATAACTAATATTTCCCCTGGGACTGTGTGCCTCTTCCCTTCAGGTGCTGGCTTGCAAGATTTGCACTGTCTGGACCTTATTTAGATTTTTTATTAGTAGTTGGTTGATGCTGGTAGCCAAGTAGAAAATAAGACTGTTATCCTGGAATACAGTGAAAAGCAAATGGAGTTGACAGTTGCTGCAGATACCTCAAGTCAGCTTCTCATTTTCTCAGGGAATGGGAGAAGGTTGATTTTTCAGAACTTTGCTGTCATCTTGCCCTGTGAGCAAAAGCAGAGTGAGTGCAGCCACATCCGGCTGTACAGGTGCCAGACAGAGCACTTCAGCTTGCAGGGCTTCCTTGCACAAGCTCAGTACAGCACCTGCACATCCCCTTTCTTTGTTGCTCATTCTCTTTCAGTGATTTATGATAGTGCAAACACCTCCTGTTGAAGCCATAAGGCCTCCTGACTTGCTGGTAAGAACTAAGTTGTACTGGATAAGAGAGAACCCAACACTTGGTGCATCCCCTCACTTTGTTCCCCCCAGGCTTCAAAGGTGTGTTTGGAGAAGGTTTCTATTATGGTACCCCCTCTCCTCACACTAAACAAGTGGTGTAACCTCAGGAATATGAGGTTGTACATGGATTTCATGTTCAAAGAGGTTTGTTGTTTTTTTTTTCTTCAGTAGGTTCCTTTACCTTTGTCCTTGATTTACTATCTTTAGCACTCTTCCTAGTTGTGTTCCATGTCCTCTGACATTACATATCCTGCATGCTTACAGACTTGGCTCTAGCTTTTCCCCTGGAGTTTGCTCTTCGCTGGTCCTGCTCCATCTGCTTCTTGCTTCCTCTGCCTATCAAGATGCATCCTCTTTTTGAATGTGCCTCTCAAATCTTCCTGTTTGCAGATATGCTAAACCCATTTCAGGCCTGTATCTATGTACTTTTATGTTTGTCTAGCAAAGAAAGTGGATTTTATCTTCTCTGTTAGTTTCTTCTCTCTTTTCTTTTATCCTCTATGTTTGTACAGTTTCTCTGTTTATAGACAAGACGGTGCTAAACTCTCTTGCACTTCTCTCTGACCCAGCATTTTCTAACTCTTTGGGTGATAAAGCCATATTATTATGTTGTGAACGTTAGTGCCACTTTCTTGCACACAACCCTCACTATTTTTTATTGTTCTTTCATGTTGGTATGCAATTACCTTGATTATGCATTGACTACGCACACAATTAATCATATTTGCAAACACCATTTTGGTAACTGCACAATATTAATCTTACTTTGAAATGATGGCTCTCACTACTTAATAGATTAAATCTTTACACTGAAGATCATCTCAGTCAGTCACTAGAAGTTATCTATTTCACATCTCCATCAACTGGAAATATGCCCATTTTTACCAAACAGTAGTTACTGAGCTGCATAAACTTCCAAGGGAGGAAATGGAGAGCAGAGTCATCTGGGTGAGGTCAGGGACATCTCATAGACCTAATACCTGAGAAGCATGGCAAAATTTGCAAGAGTCTCTGTCTAGTCTAAGTCATGGTTTTCCCTTGTTCTAGGGAGAAAGAGGGGAATGATACAGCCACTGCTGGTATAGAGGCCTTTCTACATAGCTTCCTTCAGTTCAAAGTGGAAAAGTTTAGCTGTGGTATCCTGTCTCTGCCCATTCCTTCTCTGCCCAGTTGCGTGGGAGAAGCGGCAACCATCACAGGGAGTAGTTTTAGGTTTCAGACTGGACTGCAGTGCTCCAGGGTGGAGGTCAGGAGGGACCGGCATCAGCTATACCTACCAGATAGTGCCAGAGCATGAGGGAGGGGGAGAACCATAACCTCCCCTTTAGTTTATTTACACAGACAGGAGTGAGTGGAAGGTTTCAGTCCCTTTGTTTATGAAGACTGCTCTTGAAAAGGCAAATATCCTAGTTGCCTGCAGCTGTCCTTCAATTTTGATGATTATCCATGTGCATTTTCCCCTTCTGTTCTAGTAATTTTCTGAGGGTTATTTCCTCCAGGTTTTCCAGCCTTTTGGTCCTCTCCAACATCTTCCAAGACAGAGCCTAAATGACCTGTCAAATCTAGGACAACAGAGCAGTTCCCTGAGTTGGATTGTGAATCCTCCATCAAACCTGAGCTGGACAAGAGGAGCAGCATCACCTTGAGTGAAGATCGAAGTGTAGACTTTAGCCGTATCTTCTGTCCCCTCCCTTGTTCTGGAAAATCTCATATCTCTAGCATATGTAATTCCACCCCGCACCCCCTTCCCGCTCCCCTCTCCCCCTCCTCTTTGCCATCAGCCCCCAGCAGTAGCTGGCTTCCTGCAGGAACAGGAGGGACTCGTTTTTCTCCACTCCACTGCTGCCCATTTCCTTATGTAAGTAAGGCACCACTTTCCTTCTCCTGGTGCAGGGAGAATGAAAGTCTTTTTATTTCCTTTGCCTGCTAAGTTGGAGCAGTGACAATTTAGTTCTGGAAGAGAGTGTCACTCCAGCAAATGAAATAAATAAACAAACCCGAATGATTTGCTACAGCTTTCACAGGCCTGCCCTGCAGCGTTTGATTTCTGAGGCTCATGCTGTAGCTAACTGAAAAGGTCTGCTTACATTTTGCTTCTAAGTGCTCTGCATGACATAAAACTGTCTTGTGTTCGTACAACATGGGCAGGGAATTTACATGCTTACAACATGGCTAGGTACTTATAAGTGTTTAAAGAGAAATCAAGTCCCTCAGACTGAGCCCCCAGTGCATGGTTGCCTTTGAGTCCCATTTTTTGTCTGAAATCCTTCTTGTTCATAAGAAGACAATTAGGCATCTTTTTAACCACCTGTAGTGGTTCTGTGTGGTGGGGTTTGGCAGCAGGGGAGGGGCTACAGCGCTGGCTCCTGTAAGTAACCGCTAAAAGTTCCCCCAGCTCCAAGGTGTTGGTGGTGGGGAGGGGACTGCTGAGATGGCCCCTGTAAGAAGCTGCTGGAATTTTCCCCAGCTCCAGGCTGGACCCACCTCTGGCCAGGGCCGAGCCAGTCAGTGCCTCTGCAAATCATACATTTAAGAGAGGGCACAGCGCAGGGAGTGGGGCCACAGCACCAGGCAGGGCCTGGCCTGGCTGGGCCGGCCCAGCGGCCGCCTGGCGCCTGGCCCGCCC
>NW_010112671.1:0-13620 GCF_000699245.1 Pterocles gutturalis | reverse complement strand
GCAGCCCCTTCTCAAGAGCCAGGAGTTGCTCAGGAGCCAGCAAAAGAACCTGCAGCAGAGAGAGGAGTGGGATGTGAGAGAGACAGCTACACAGACACAAAGCTTAGTGGAGAGAAAGGAGAAGGAGGAGGTGCCAGAGCAGAGACTCCCCTGCAGCCCCTGGTGAAGAGCATGGTGACACACGTTGTCCCTGTGCAGCCCATGGAGACCAGAGCTTGCCTGCAGCTCATGGAGATGGAGCCATGAAGGACCCCATGCTGGAAGAAGTGACTGTGCCCAAAGGAGGCCGTGACTTTTGTGGAAGAGACACATGCTGGAGCAGTCAGTGGAGAACTGCAGCCCATGGGAAGGACTCACGTTGGAACAGTTTGTGACGGACCCTCCCACAAGAGGGACACCACGCTGGAGCAGGGAAGACTGTGAGGAACCCTCCTCTGAGGAGGACAGAGTGGCAGAGACAAGATGTGATGGACTGACCACAACCCCCATTCCCTGCCCCCTGCGCCACTGGGGTGAGAAGGTAGAGAAGTCGGGAACAAAGCCTTTGGGCCCAGAAGAAAGGGAGGGGTGGGGGAGATGTGGCTTTTAAAGATGTGGTTCTCTTTCTCATTATCTTATTCTGGTTTCGACTGTTAACAAATTAAATTATTTTTGTGTTTTCCCCAAGTCAAGTCTGTTTCTTGCCTGTGACCATAAGAGGTGAGTGGACCTGTCCTTGCCTCAGCCCATGAGGTTTTTAGTAAGAGGATGCTGTGGTGCTTGGTTTGCTTGGTGGCCTTAAACTAGGACACCACGTAAAATAATCTTGCTTTTTTTTTTTTTTTTCAAGACCTCATGAACAATGGGTTTGCAAATAGTAAGAGAAGTGGTTGCAGCATGTGATTATAACCAGCAGCTGAGCACGTCTGGAAGGACTGTCACAGCCATAGTGACACCAAAGCTTTTGCACTCGAAGGTGACAGATCTGACAGTGGGGCTCAGATGTCTGTGTTATCACAACTGCTTCAAAGTTAGAGGCCTGATTGCAGAACAGTCTACTATTGTGTGGGTGTGTTTGCATGCAAGCTGTGGATTTTCTGGTGTGGGTTCTGGGCTCTGGCAGCGAGGGGTGTTGCTGTGCAGCTGTGAGCCACAGCCTGAAAGCCAGAGCATCCTGGGGAGATCAGAGAAGGCAGGGCACTGCAGACACCCTCTTTCTGTGGTGGCTTTTTGGCTGTGCTGGACAGAGAAAATAGCAATTATTTAAGAATTAAAGGCTGTGTCAAGTCAGAATCAGTTTAACAGTGAGAGGAAAGGTTGCAGTACTGGTTTTCAGCAGTAAATACTGGTGTAATACCTCTCAAAATGAAGATGAAACAATTTTAGCTCTTAATCATGTGCCACATGAGCATCATGTAATAGACTTGGTTAATCAAGCTCTTGATGAACTGACAAGCTATGGAAGAGGGAAATACATGCAGTTTGTTGGGCAGGGAGGTTAAAAGAGTGAGCCTGGAGTAACTGAAATTTTATTGCATGTAAAGAAAACGGCATTAGATGGATCCACACGGCTCTCTTAACAGAAAATAGCATGGCTTACTTCTGGGACTGGTACAGGAATAGAAATAATTCAAAGAAAAATTATTCCCAGAAAACTACAGAACAGAGTTCTTGGGGAAAGAGACCTAAATATGACACTGACAAAACAGGTTTTAATACATTTTAAATTGGCTTAATCCAAGAAGCATCATAATGTATCACAGCTATGATACAACAATGCAAGCTTCTATTATTTCTGTTAACAAAGGGCATCTGTAAGCCTGTAAACATCTGACAAGTTTTTATGGGCTTAAGTTTGTTCTGTACTTCTCTCTTTTGAAAATAGTTACATTTTTTCTGAAGGTAGTCAAAGGGAGATCAGACACACATATATCTTCTTTGTGTAAAACAAAAAGCCAAACTAGTTTGTAACATTAAATATCATATTAGAATACTTTTGATTCATAGGAAAACTCAATCATCATTGTCTTTCACCTGGATGAGGTGAGAAAAAGAAAGCCTTGGAGATTTTGAGGAGTCGCTTGGAAAACTCAAGCAACATTAACACTGTAATCTTTTTTCATGAGTACACTGTTCATCTCTACTCCTCATGCTGCTGTAGGGTAACGTACTGGGGCCAGACCCCTGGTCACTGTAGGAGGGTGTTTCTCTAAAGCTGATGTAGTCTCCAGGGAGCTTTCCGAACTGAAACCCACAGAGTGTCTGACCTAATATATTACAAAAGACAATATGGTTGATGTAACGAGGACATAAATTTTTATCCTTACTGGCCATCTATTTATTTGGCAGCAGTGATACTGACATCAGGAGAGGTGGCTGCAAACCAAAGAAATTGGTGGCATTTGTTGCTATGGCAGGTCCAGATGAAGCCATGAGTTTAGACTTACATAGCAAAATATGACTCAGTGTCTCCTCTTAAGATCATCCTTGGATTTCCTGCACTCAGTGGCTATAAGGGTCCTTCTGTGAAAAAAAAAATAATAAAAAAAGTATGCAATATTGTCACTTAGTAACTAGAATACTGAAAAATAGCCTAGCTCATTCCACTTAATTTATAGTTATTTACATGTCCTTGATCACTGCTCTGTCTTGAGCCTGATTCTGAACTGAAAAAAATGGTTGCATAAATCTAGAAAAGCTCCACTGAACTGTGTAGAGATGAATAGATTACTCTGAGTATAAGCCATTGTATTTTCATTTTTTAAGCTGTGTAAAGGTCAGTATTTACTTCCTTCTCCAAAGAAGGTAATTCATCTATTTTCTTGAGAGAACTCATCACTTACTAGAACATAAACGTGAAGTAGGCTGCTATGTGATATAGTCAGAGCAACCATTTGTCTGGGTTTTCTTGTTCTGTCTGGAAAATTTGTCTGGAAAGAATTAAGGACTTTGCACATTTTCTGGGTATCGGCCCTAACGCAGCAGCAGGTCTGATGATGCTGATTTAAGTATCCATATCCCATCTAGTACACATGCTCTTTATACAAGCAGAGCAGGCACTACTCTACAATGCACACACAGACATGTTTCTGAAAGGAAGACTTGGACAAAATCACAGCAGTACTAAAGAAACTGTAATATTACAGAGTACTGTAATCCAAAACAGTTTTTAAAAGATGTGGCATATTGTAAGGAAGTTCCTCAAAAACGTGAAGTTCTCAGTTCTTACAATCCAGAATCTTAAAAAACCCGAACTTATTCTTTCATTTTTCCCTTTAGCTTTTTATTTTCAGTATTATAGCTGATTTAGTTCAGCCCTGACTTTACCATCCTTGTTGCATTAAATCTGTCCAAATATTAAGACTATATAGGCAATCCTGTTAATCTGTAGCATGTGCACCTGAAAAACTAAAGAGAACAGTCTCTAGGGGGCTGGGTGAATAGCTTCCTCTCCCTCTTGTCTTGTTAAGCCAAAGCATAATTTGCTGCTTCTTAACTTTTTATTAGAAAGTAAATTCAATGCGTTCTTCTTCCAGTGTCCACATGAGATTTCTGGACTCACTGAGACTACACAGAGTTTTTCTAGTTGCTGTGTTGAGAGAAGCATAGCTCAGAGCCCTTCACACTGTTTGGCAGCTGAATAGAAAGTCCTATATATGTGAATAGATCAGAAGAGAGGAAGGGAAGTTTCACAACTATAGCACTTGCCCTTTCTGCCTTGAGTCCAACTGCAATAGGAACAGAGTGGCTGCACCTTCATGTAGCCCCAGGCAGAGAAGTGCTATAAATTATGGCTAAACCCCTCAACATTCACCTGACAAATGTGAAGTCCACTAAAGTCAGTAAAAGTATGTTGTTGACTTTATCAGCTTTGGATCAAGCCCAGTAAGGCAACTGCAGCAATAAGGTTTGCAGAACTATGTGCTCCAAGTTACAAACAATGTGTCTTATTCAGATCAGATCAATAATAACAAACGCTAACTCAGATAAAGGAAGAACTTCAAATTGCAAGCTGTATATACGTTTCTTTTCACTTTCTCTGACAGAAAATAAATAAGTAGGACCATGGCAAGGGCCATGCTCATTGTGGCCCTCTTCATATCCTCACTAGGTGAGGAGGTCTTCAGCTGTGCTTGGTGGTATCATGCTTTGCTGTGCAGGATGGGGATAGGCAGCAGGCTGATACTGGGAGGAGACAGCATGGTCTTCTCCAAGAATTTCATAAATAACTTTGAGTCCAAAACCAATGTCTCACTGTGACTCTAGCACTCCACTTGGGATGCCATGTTTCTCAGCTGTGGGTAGCACAGAAGCCAAGGGCAAAATGGTCAGCAGTGAAACTGGGGTGTTAATTATGGGAAAATCAGCTCCAGATGGATAGGGCGGCAGTAGCACACTGTCCTACATCCCATCCTCCATCCCACCCACTCCACACTGTGATGAGAACATTGAGTGGAAACGCATGTGTCAAAACTGATCCTTGCCTTTGGACAACTGTGCTGGAAAATATTTGGCCTGTATTTCAAAGTCAAAGGAAACTGAGATGCACGAACAAGTCAGAGTGCAGAACAGGTGACCAATACCTGAGGTAGCTTTACATGCACTAGCATGGATAGCACATGTGATGCATGTGTACAGCCGCCCTGTACAAAAAACATCAGCCATCTTCAAATTGAGGATTAAATTAAAAGAACGGTACCCTCATCTTCTGAAACTTCATTACGGATCAGCACCATTTTCCTTGTAGTGTTTTGCAACCTGCTAAAACAACTGTTGAGACCTGAAACAATAATCTACTACATCATCATTATGAATAAAAGCAATGCTGGGTAATGACTTTTTCTAGTCCATAAAATCTGCTGCTTTATGACCACTGAAAAGTTCATTTGGACTTTTGCTCTCTGGGAGACGAAGAGTCCCAGTTCCCATGTATTAACATTCTGGGCAGGTCATGTGCCAGTGGTTGCCTCCAAACAATCATGCTTAATAAACACAGATGAACTTGTCCCTTAGGAATTTGGTGGAACCTCGGTATTACCCTATGCAGGTGAAGTAAAGGGAAACTGCTATATTGTGTAAAACATCTTTCAGCCCAAAGAGTAAGAATCATCATTTTATGACAAAATGAGTGCCTCACTAACCCACTAGTTTTGTGTTTATGCAAGCAGGGGGCTTTTCTCATTAAAAGAAAGAGGTAAGATTCTTTCAGGTTACGTTAATGGAATAAATAATACAACTTTCTTGTGTTTTCTTGTTCAAAAATGAAAAAGTTAAAGGTTTCACAATTTCTTCACAATATAATCCTATCTTGGTGCCGTCAGTATCTTAATAGTCTATTGATTGTATCTTGCTACCTGCTATTTTAAAAGTATTATTACTCTGTTTGGGCAAACATGAAAAACTGCTTTTAAAGACCTTCTAAAAGTTTTATGATTTTTCAAACACTTCTTAGAAGCTTATCAAGCTCAAAGACAGATGAAATTAACTCTACAGTATTCTCTCTGTGTTTCTGATTCAGGGAAATAATCTGTGGCAAGTGAAGTTTTCAGTGATCTTCTGAAAGAGACAGAGCAGGAACATCTTAGATGAACCAGTGCACAAAATTAGTTGGACATCTCTTGTGTTTTACATTGATCCAAACTGGGAGACGATGTGATGTCTACAAGTTGGTTTTTTAATGTGAGGTTTCAGAGATGAAATGGTATGTGATGGAGTGTGTTGCATCCAGGGTGATCTGTTAAAAAAGTGAGAGTTCAAGAACATGACTGGGTTCCTACAAGGTATGTAATGCTCATTCTGAAGTTTTCTGCTTGATCCTCTGATTTAGAAAGAAAAATTCAACTTCTTAAATCTTTTGCTGTTTCCTCCAGTGCTTACATTTCCCTATGGAAGGACGAGAAGAGACTGACTGAGTGAACTAGCAGATCTTGTGGTCTTCCACTTCCCCTTCAGTGGCCTTCTTAGAAGTGTCATTCCTTCTGCAAATCCGTCCTTCTTGCAAGTAAGGAGGGTGATGGGATTCATGGAGAATCATATAATTTACTGGGGTACAATGTAATAGGCATTAGTGAGTAGGTCCCACAAATGAATAAAGGAAAGAAGCTGCATATGTTCATCATTCTCCCTGTCACTTGTCTCACAGGAGTGTCATCAACATAAGGGGGAAGTGATAAAATAGGAAGAGTATTCTTCCCTTCAGACTTCACATTTACCTAGCAGAGATAAAGGAGAATCACATTCCTTCTGCATGTAGAGCAGAAGCAGACAATAGCACACTTGCCTCTAGTGTATGGTTACTCCTTTCAATGGAATAGGACTTAACAGCAAATTTGAAAAAGCTGTGAATTGCGGTACTTTTTATGTGTTATTTCTGCAGAATTGATCCCCTCTCCCTCTTATTCACTGTAAACAAACTAAGCAAGTCCAAAGATGCATGGAGTTCACTTTAAAGTCTGCATGGTTCTTTGTGATCCATCTCCTTTGTCCGCATTCTGAAATCCTGATCAGGAAAGTGGAGGAAATACCCCCGGAGACCATATCATAAGCAGGAGCTATGTACCAGTCTACAAGATTAAAAGATGAGAAGATGGGAAGAGCATAGATATTACATTAAATAGAAAAAAAAATTAAAGTCAATGTTTGAAGTCGTATTTTATTTGAGAGCAGCAGAAAGACTGAAATGGGGAAACAAGTATTGAGATGATGTCCTGAACAAACCAAAGCACTGTGGATCATTCCATTTTCTTTATATCATCATTGTAAACTGAAAAGAAAGAAGAAGCCTTCATTGGGTAATAAATCATTTCCCCAGTGTCTCCCAAACTTGCAAATACTGAAGATGTACTATTTAGTGCAAGTAAACTTCATGAGTGTCTAAAGCAACACTTTGGTTTGTAAAAGAGTTCACTTCTTCTGCTGCTTTTCCTTACATTTTCCATAGGTTAAGGTTTGGAAAGAATTTACTTGTTAACAAGAAGAGAAGAATGTGCTCCATTAAATCACCAGGAATAAAACTGGCAAATATTGACCTATCTGAGACGAGACTGTGAGAGGCAAGAGAGATGCATAACAATATGCTTAGATTATTAGATGAGAATTTTTTGGAATTTGGGTCTTTGTGCTGCTGTTATTTCTTTGTGAGGTGCATAAGGGACAATATAAAGAACTCTCTGAGCTCAAAACCATACTTTCTCCGCCTTACCAGAGGAGAAGGAAAACAAAGTTATTAAATCTGGAACCAATAAATCCACAAACAACTCTGACAGAAAGAAAAACTCAACGACTTTCTCATAAACCTGGAGTGTGAGGTTTGGCTTTTACAAGCTGCCACTCATGTTGCTAGCCCTACTTCCAAGTGGCTCCTTGTGCTTATGAATCTGCCCATCTTGATGTTAAATTTACTCAGATGCAGTGATCTTTGGAGCTTACCTTGGGCATTTGTAGCATATTGGCATCCTAATCCATGACTAAAATGCTGTAAAACTATTTGCTACACAATTAATAAACAGTACTACTTACAAAAACGAGCTTGCAGGATAAAACTTCAGGATTTGAACACAAGACTACGACATCCATTTGGAGTGCTACCACAAAGGAATGATTGTGCTCATTATCGCATTTATTTTAAATTTTAAACACAGTAATATAGTTGGCCCACAAGTGGAAGAAAGGAACATTAAATGTTTATCCAGTATAATCCTATTGCTTTAACAGTGTAATGCATACTAATTCTTAATTATAAATACACTACTGATGCTTGTCAAAGTGTCATCCTGTGACTAATAAAAATGTATAGCGTGTTAGGAAAGAACATTTTATAGCATGATAAATACTAATGTGACATTAAAAAAGTGAAAATGAGTGAGGACAAAAGAGTGAGACAACAACAAGGAATGCAATGGTTTATACTGGCCAGGTGACTGCAAGGCTATGGCTATTATTTATCTGGTTGCTCATAATCCTCCCATTCCTCCCTTGTGTTCTCAGCATTTACTTGTTGCATGCTTGAAAATTTTGGGCACAAGGATTTCTGTGTTATCTCTTTGTCTCTGTGTGTAGAACTACCAGTCACGACTGGGGTTTGTAAATCCTCATATAGTACAAGTAACTGGTGAAATGTGTTTAATAAAAATAGCCGGAATACAGGAGGAAGCAGGGAGACTGGGGGACAGAGCTGACAGCATGAAGAAGGAAGACTGTGAAGACTCTTATCTGATGCAGATGTGGTCAGAAGAGGCCTTTCTTTCTAGCATCGTTGTTGCTTACAGATGTATGGGCTGCTCACATGTATTGACCTTCTGGCTATGCCACAGCCAGACCATATGAGACACAATGGAGAAGAGAAAGACTGAGAGTCCCTGGAAAGTGCAATGGGCTTGAACTGTCAGTTTGGGGAATAAATATTTGGCAAGTATTTATTGATATGACAAGATATGACTGATTCAGCTTAGTTTGGTTTTGTATTTTCAGTATTTAATATGGGTAAATGTGTAGTATATCTCTGATGTAGTTTCTATATTAAATATATTCTATATAGTTGTTTCTATATTAAAATATAAGTAAATGGCAGGCAGAATTTTTTTTCAGTTTTTGCCCCAGATTAATTAAATCTAGGCTCCTGTCTGATGGAAAACAAGGAGAGGACAGGAGCCTTGAAGGCTCTGCGCAGACCCAGATCTAAAGTGAGGAGATGGTGACAGAAGTTTAGGACTTAATAGGATAAACTCGTCCTTCACCATTTCAAGGTAGTTTAAATTTATATTAACCTTTATGTGTTTCCTAATAATATCCTAAAGAAGAAACCCAACCAACTCTGCAGGGAAACTAGGATTTCCATGACCCCTGCTCCTTGAGTTAGTTGGGCAGCCTGAACTCCCTTCCTGGCTATAGAGTCACTTTTTCATGTCGATAAATATGAATTTTGATGTTGCTCTAAGTACATGTTGTAGACTGCTCTGGTGCTCTGGGCAACAAAGTGCTCGATACCATCCTCAGTGCAAATCAGAAACAGGTTTATCCAAGACACTCTACTTAGTTAAGCCAGAGGGAAACAGTGTATGCAGAAGAGTTATGAATTTAGATGGCATATTGTAATATGCACGCTGTGCACATCTATGAGATTTTATAAGTGATAAATGAAATAATAAATGTAAACAGCTATTATACTGAAAGGTAATTAATTATCTATTTTTTACCAATTAGACAATTATTTATTATAATGATTAGCAGAAGCAACAAATATATACATTCATGTTTTCTAATTAAATTATAATGATACAAATAGTGTGGTTTGTTTGTTATTGCTTTAAAACTAAACGTGACCTCCTATAATAAAGCTTGATGGTTTTAAGTGACATCTACATTTATGAGGTATTTGAAAACTGGTAAGTTGATGGCCCTATTTCCCATAAATTTATGATGTTACTAAAGTCAATAAAAAATCTTCACTTCTGCATAATTCTGTATATCCCATATATAGATTGGTATAACTCATAGTCAGTATCTTATGTTGGAATTAATATCAGGATGGTAAAATAAGTAGTATGACCTTGGTATACTAAGAGGACCTTAAAACGTCAAGAGTTTATGTACTGCTTCAAGAGGAACCTATGAAAAATTCCTGACAAAAATCTGTATTGGATTATGGATGAATTGACACAATGCCACATCTAAAAAGCTGCACATTATTATGGAGAAAAAGACTAAAGAAAACTAAATTTTTGAGGTCTTAGTTAAAGACAGAAAAATCCGTTCTTCATAATTTTGAAAATGTACAGATTCTTCTTTTCCTAAACTGAGCCCTACAATGTCATCACAAAAAGAACTATAAAGGTGTAAAATACCCCATTTAATCATAGGTACCTCCATTTTTATGCTTCTACCTCAAAAGACTTCTTCAGTGGTTGCCTTATAATCTTATTCTGGACTAAATGTGTCCACATATGGAGCTACTCTGGAAAATGCTATGAACTCACATGCTCCTTTTATCCCAAATATCTTTCAAGTGAAGACAAGCCCCCAAAGCAAAGAGGTGGCTGTCCCCCCAGCCCCTCCATGAATCACAGTGGAAAAGCCTGCTAACCCCACTGGCCGGATTCCTACTCTCTCCAGTCTCTCCATCTGCTCAGTTAACCCTACACAGAGAGAGACTTCCTCACTGTTACCAGACAGTTTTGGGGTAAACATTCTGCTTCAGCTCCTTTAACAGCAAACTGCTTCTTCAGTGATTTATTGTAAATTCAGGTATTGATAATAATTGTAGGGATCTATTTTCTACTATGACTGAATAACGGTCTAACTATCTGCTAAAAACACTTTGTTTCACCATGGGACTTAATGTCCCAACTGTGAAGTTTACCCAGAAAATGAAATCATGTTACACTGGATCTCCAAAACCTGAAAGGGAGGCCATGGCCATGTTTGAACATCTAGTGCCTTGCGTTCATTCTATTTTTATGTGTTGCTTCTTCAAAGAAAAGAGGTGGCTCTTTATTTCAGCACTTGCAAATCATATGTGACATACCAGTGTAATGCAGTTGCAAGCTGAATTGAGTCAACCCTTTTGGATGTAGAGCTTTCAGAGGGGTCTGAGTACACAGAAGTATGAGAAAGGGTTTCTCCTGCCTGCCCAGAACATCATTCCTTGCATTCCTGTTCCTATATGGACAGAGAGAGGCCATGTGTTGCCTCGTAGAGAAGAGATATGAAGAAAAAACTCTGTCTGTGCTCTGTGTTGTATCCCGTTGCTTCCCAGAGTAAGAAACTATGTGGACAGGAGCCCAACTCCCTCCCATAGCTAGAGTATTGGAGAAAGCCTGGAATATTTTCTCTGAATACAGGTCTAGTGCATACAAATTCATGTGCTGGCTTAGTTAGCGTCTTCCCCGGAGGAGTACATTCAGCAGATAATGACAGAAGATTGTGTGTGGGTGTGTGTGTGTGTCCCACTAGACACCTGGGCTTACGGACTTCTGAAGGATTGTCTCAGGCTTTATCAACAACTATATACAACCACTGGTGAACCAGCACATGATGGACACTTTACAGATCTATGTACTCTCTGTGGCAAAAAAAGAAAAAAAAAAATCTCATCACTGGCATAGAGATGGCTCCAAGGCTGGATGCAACCACGGACCACTGATTAAAGCTGAATCCAGACAAAACAAGTTTCAGGTGAGGACAAGGAGAAGCAACTGGATGAGTATGCATCCAGGTGTGCCATTAGAAACAACTGTGCTCCTCTGGCACAACAGAGTCCTCCATGACAAAGATAATTTTTCCATCTGTAAGAGGATGATGTATCTCAGAATCCAGCCTGACACTGGCAAAAGAATGCCTCCCAAAAATCAGGTCTGTCAGAAGTACATGGTACATTTCACTCCTCTTGCCATCTCCTAGATCAATGAACAGCAAGGGGTACATTTATCTTTTAAGCCTAATTCTGAGTTTCAATTATAGATACTCCAATAAAATGCTTCTCCCTCTGGAGAGAGGCTGCAGTAATAAATGCATGCCAAGTGGTATTCATGTTAGACAGTATGCTACTGGAAAACAGCTGGGGACTACGCCAATAGGAAGAGTGTAAAAAAAAAAAAAAAATCCCAGAAAGCCTCTGGGAGTCGTTCTGTTATTTAGAGGGAATTCAATGGGCTTGTGGTGGATTACTTTTGTTGGTAGGATTTTCAATAGGAGCACCTGTCCATGCACCCAGAACTGAATATCCCACTCCATCCTAGCAGAAGGCAAGTTTCCAGCTTGCATGGCTGCAGAGATAATCTTCCAAAACTGTAATTAAAATTACAAAATCTGTCTGAATCTTACAACTGCCTGAAACCCAGCAGTATGAACTTTTGTGATCCAATCAATTTGGCCGCAATATGTCCAACTATTACTTAATCACAGACTACTTTTGGTAGATAGGCATGTCTGAGAGAGAAGACAAACTACAGCAGCTAATTTGAGTGCCGCCAGAAAAGGAAGTCAGAGCAAAGCAGACATACACATAGAGGAGTAAAAGAAGGAAGGAAGGACATCAAGCAAGAAGAGCAGCAGAAGAAGTAATATATTTGATGACAGCACACTGTACAAATAACAACTAGTCGGACCATATATAAAAGACAGACTTAGCTTTTCTCTACCCCTCGCCATGATCTTTCTGTCGTCTTTTACTGATGAGTGAGCAGTCTCATCTGACTTGTGGCCAAATGCAGAGTCCAGAGTTCATTCTCTGCCTTGAGAACTGCAGTTTCACAACACACTGCAGACCCTGACACCACCGGGAATTCCTGCCATGGGCCCTGCACTTCTCCCACGTGTACTGCAATTCCTCCGTCTCTGAAAAGGCAGGCTGATAAGGGTGTGAGAGACACACCACTGGCATCTCAGTACAGTAACGGAACTACTCCTAATCTCCAATGCAGCCTTGAGCATGCCCTTCCAGCAGGCATCACTCCAAAACCCGCATGCTGCCCTAAGGCGACCATGTTTCTGTCTCCTTGCCTTGTCCCCAAGGGATGCAAGGGCTGTCCTCTCCACCATCTCCTGTGAAGATTTTGATTTACTCCTCCAGCTTCTTCCTGAGGTACTGCAGTGCTTTTACAGCATATGGGCTCCAACTCCCTTTCTCTGATCTTCTGTCCAAAGGGACTTCATCACCATTTCCATGTCTCCTCTTGTACCCTGAAAGGGTACAGCTTTCCTTACTTTCCTTTCTCAGCTTTGTTCCTACAGAGAGACGGCTTTTCTTCTGATCTCCTCCTGTTTTTTCCCCACGTCATAAAATTACAGCCTGGAACACATTGAACAGAGTATCAGTGTTACGAATTTAATAAAATCCAAAAAGAGACTGTATAAACATACGTAATTTATATGGACATCAAACCCACTCAAAGTTATCAAAGTGAACAGCAAAACAAACAAATGAAGCTCATTTCCAAAACAAAGCCCACACAAACCCTCAAGACACAACAACTCTGACGTTTCAGGGTTTAAACAGATCTCTAACTAACCGAGATTAGGATGAGACCTAAAGCAGACAACAGATAATCCCACATCTGCCTAATATGAAGTTTCTTGCACCTTCCTCTCTCTGTTGAATTTCAAAGACGGGATACTGGACGAAACAGATTTGGTCTTTTGTCCCACCAATGCTATACTGCTCTGAAGGGATGCTTTGCCTCCTTTCTTGCTCGTCCCTTCCAATTTTTTTGTGACATCCACAATCTCTGTGGCTTCCCCTTGCCTTCCTCCCCCAGCCCTCTCCATCCCCTCTAATCTCCACAGGGGTTTCTATATTAAGTCTGAGTGGCTGGATAGGTCTCAGCCTCCATCTGGGGGAATTAAATTTAATTTATCCTCTTAACACAGCAACAACTTCCTCACTGAATCCTCTCCCTAGCTTCGCCTTTGCCCCAGCACTTGGCTGCCACTTCAGCCCCGTTCCTCCCAGGAAAACCAGGGAAAAAAGGAAGAAACCATGAACACCAGTGTCAATGCCCATGCCCTCTGGAGAGATGAGTGGCCGAGCTGGGGTCCCGCAGGAGGGGGGGGAGCCGAGGACATCCCCCTGTGCGGGGGTGGGGGGGTGGCACGGATGGGTAGAGGGTCCCCACTGAGGAAGGGGTCACACACCGCCCCACGGTG
>NW_010112670.1:14989-15313 GCF_000699245.1 Pterocles gutturalis | reverse complement strand
AACCACCCGGAGGAGCTGCAGCCAGAAAAAAAAAGAAGGATGCTGAGCAAGAGAGGCTGGGTGAAGATGGGCAGGGCAGGTCAGCCCCCAGCTCCATCCCGTCGTCCCATCCCATCCCATCCCATCCCATCCCATCCCATCCCACTGCACCCTCCCGGTGGGGACACGCACACCACCCATCCCATCCCACCCCACTGCTGACCCCGCGCCCAGCGGTACCTACTTCCACCATAGTTGCTGTCAGTGCTGCCCCCGCCATCTGCAAGAGACAGGAGCCCGTTAGCAGCCTTGCACCGTGCTGAGCAGTGGGAGGGCAGGTGGGGA
>NW_010112670.1:8851-14962 GCF_000699245.1 Pterocles gutturalis | reverse complement strand
CTGGGTGGGGGCTGAGCACGTGCCCCCGGGGCAGCTCCTGGGTGGCTCTCGGAGGGGTCTGAACTGCTCCTCTGTCCTGCAGTGTCAGCTCTGGGGGGAGTCCCTGCGGGGGACACCTCTGCCTGTGTGACAGTGATCCTCCCCTGCCCTGCGCTGCTCTCAGTGTAAAGAGCAGGTGAATGAAACGCTGTCAGACAGTTGTACTGGTGCCGTCACGGGGGGGACTGGGTAAGCTCCGTAAGGTCAGGGGATCTTCACTCAGCTTGAAGTCTATTTTAAAATCACCTTCCTGGGAGAAACTGGGCTGGGAGGAGAAGCAGCTCCTGCTGGAAGCTGCAGTCCTTCCGAGTCGCTTACATCCTGGATTTATGGAAGCAGGTCAGCATTGTATTAATGCCTCCGATGCGGTTTGTCCTTGGCACAGGGACTCATTAAATGTTGATTGGGCTTGTGGCATTCATCTCTTTACTCGGCTGCTTTTAACATTTAACGCTGTGGATCCTCGTGCGTGTGCAGGCTTAGCCAACTGTTCCTGGTTTTCCTCCTTGTCTGAACCATCAGCGGTTGCATGGTGGGAGGCAGACAAAGGCTTGTGCCCTCCCGTGGCACAGGGGTGGGCATCTGCTGTCGAAGGGCATGGGGAGATGTGGGGGCAGCTGGAGCTGCACAGCCTCCGCAGGATCAAGAAGAAGCACCTCCAACCACTGGCACTGTGTGGCCATGGAGGCTAAAAACCACGTGTTCCCCTGGCTCCACGGCCGAGACCCACCATCCCCATGCCCCCAGCGAGAAGGGGAGCGCCGCTCTGCGCAGGGTGGTTTCTAGGAGTTTGGCCAATGCAGTGATCACAGCCTGAGCTGCAACTGCTAGAGCACATGAACGTACGCAGGTCACCGCTTACCTTTCTTCTTGTCCGGGCTGTAGCCACCGTCCACGATGCTGGCCAGGTCATCGTCTGAAAATGCTTTAAAAATAACAGGAACAAAAGGTGGTTGGCACTGGGAGGGAGATGCGGCCCCGCTGGGAAGGAGCAGGGGGGAGATCACCCTCACGACCTTCCCAAAGCCAAATCCACCCGGCAAAGCACCGCAGCCACCCTCCTGGGAGGGCGAACGCAGCCGGAGCTGCCTAGAAAACAACAGAGCAGGATGGAAAAATAGCGCATGGCTTGTCTGGCCTGAAAGGGATCCCAAAACCCGAGTGTTGTTGGATGTGGAAACAGGACTTTTTGGGGGATTCTGAGGGGGGGGTCATGTGCGAGCATCACCACCCAGGGTGGGGCTGGCCTCCTGCAAAACCCCTGCTCTGGGGGAAACGGTGCTGTGCTGGGCAGGTGGAGGCTGCTCTGTTCACTTGAGTGTTTTCTCTAAAACCCTCTGGCTGTTTTGAAGAGCCGCGTGGGGCTTTTTGTGCAGCAGGGCCCAGAGCAGGGGTTTGCACACCCATTTAAACCAGTAGCTCCCAGTCAGCCAGCTACTTGGTTCCCAGTAAGAACAGGGACTGGCCAATGAGCAGTTCTGCTTCTCTCGCAATTACCAGATGTTAGCACAACATTTAACCCCAAATTATTTTAAGCTCATAAAAGATGTAATAATTGACTTTTAAGTATAGCTTGAATGAAATACCCCTGAATCAAAGTTTAAATACTACTGTATTATTTTTTTAACTGAAATGACTGATGTATTTATGGGTTCATGAAATGTTTCGGCTGCTCAGGCTCGGCTGGCAGTGGAGGAAGGAGCGATCTGTGTGTGCAGTGGCTGTGCTTCCAGGGACCGGCGAGCCCTCGCCCTGCCTCCAGTGAGCCCCTGGCATCCCCAGCCTGGCCCCGGGTCCTGCAGGCAGGGAGCTGCTTTCCTCCTTCCTGGAGGGACAGAACAGTGCCAGTGCAAAAACTGAGCAACAGCACGGCTCGGCACAGGTGAAAAAGTTATCTCATACACAGCTGTAGTGGGAATGTTTAATTTGTTCAGGACAGGCACGAAGAAACATGGTCTAGGAATCGGCAGCTGAATGAGTGGAGCTGTCGGACCCCTCGGCTCTGGTCCCAGAGGGAGCCTCAGGGCGCAGCAAGGCACATGATGGGAGAAAAGACCCAACATCCAGCCAGTACAATGCGCCTTCTCTGATGCTGTGCCTTGGGAAGGGTTCCCTGTGCCTCGACAGCCTGGAAGAGACTGCCTTATTCACCAGCTTACCACAAAAAAACAGATTTATGGGCTTAGTAATGAGTCTAAAAAGAAAAAAAACCACCTCTGACTATGCCAGAACCGGGAGAGGTCCCAGGCAGTCCAGGGCGCAGTGATGCCGGGGAACGCGTGTGCTGGTTTGTGACCGGTGCCGCATTCCAGCGGTTCAACGCCTCAACCTTCCTGCAGGAGTCTGAAACCTCCACAAGCCCAGAATACCAAAGTGCAGACAAGTCACCTAGTTAATACAATCTAATAAAATATCTGACTATTAATTACACGTGTGAGCAGGGTATACGGCCATCTCACCATCAATAAACTTGCCGTGCAAAGTCTGTTTTGTAGCTCAAGTGCTCGAGGGAACAATCCTCCTAGACAAATGATTCATTCACCAGAGTATTTTAGAGATGGAAAAAAAATCTCCCAGCCCATAGCGTATGTTATGCCAGGACTGAAGCCTGCTCTAGATTTATGTCTTGGCAACGACTGCGAACCCCACCAGCACATGCCCTCGGTTAAAGAGCTGTCAGGTACGGGGACGAGGGGGAACTTAACGCAGTCACCGCAATTTAATGGGCCAGAAGAGACCCTGGGAAAGAAACCTGCAGACAGGCAACAGGTCGTTAGGCACAGCCCCTCTCTGCCACGTACCGCTGAGGCGGGGGCTCCTTCCCTCCCACGGCCCCGGGGGAAGGGGCTGCGCTGCCTGCGGGAACATCCCCCTCCTCTGCGCGGGCAGGGCAGGCAGCGGGGGCTGGCTGCGGGCAGGAGCCCCGGACAAGGCAACACTTCTGTCCCCTGATCCCTCGGCGGGGCTGGGGTCTGGCACTGAGACCCTGCACCTGACTGCTGGCAAGCAGGACAGAGAGGAGAGAGAAGAAGTCAACGTACTTTCACCTGGCTTTACGTCTGGCCTCCCAGGATCTTTCCTGTCGTTCTTATCATCAAGGGCATCAGCCAAGTCAAAATCCATAGGATTCTTTGCTAAAAAAAACAACACAGGGGTTAGCAGTGCTGGCTACAGGATGGGGAACTCTGCAATTCATTAATTCATCAAGGGAATGATGAATTCCCCTCAGCTTTGCCAGGGAAAAGCGTTGGTGAAAGAGATGAAGCCCCCAACACAAGCACCTCCTGGTTTTGCTATGCAGCATCGTGGCACATCTTCCAACCCCCTCCTGCCGCTCCGGTGAGAAATGTCTCGTTCTTCCTGCAGAAACAGTCTCGCGCCGTGGCTCGAGCACCAGGCAATGGGACAAATCCAGCCAGGTAGAAAAGGTCAGAGCCAAAGAGGCGCTCCCAGGGGCCCAGCCTGCGGAGGGGATGGAGGCGGCTGTGCCGGCTGGAGCAGCCTGGGACTTGATTGCTGGGTGTTATTTTCCTGCGTGAACTGCCCAGCTGGCTCCCGGAGCAGCCCGGCTCTGACAGAGCAGCGATCGCCTTCGCTAAGCGGCAGCTCAAACCGTGGCATGGAGCCAGCCTGAGCTCCACAGCCCCGCCGTCAGCTCGCACTTTATTCCGATCCAAAATTGGTTTTTTGTTTTTTGAGGTTTTTTTAAGCCTGGGAGTGCCTTTTGCTAAAACTCTGTCCAAGCAGGCAGCAAAGTGTCCGGCTGGTGGGGTGTCCCGAGCCCGTGGGATGGGTGTGCCGGAGGAGCCTGGCAGGGCTGTGCTATGCTGTGCTGGGGAGGACAGCAAGCCCACAGCCTAACACAGGCAGAGGAAGGGAAAACAGCCCAGGAGCCACCGAGACCCCCTGGGAAGTGCAGGGTAATGCTGAGATACCCTGTCTACCATGTGGTTTTCTATTATTTTTTTTTTGTAATAGGTGTCTCGTGAACAGACCAGAGGCTAGGAATACTGGGGTGAGGGGCAGCGGCACCATCGCGGCACATCCCGAAGGCTCTGCCGGGGTGAAGCCACAGGGGCTGGGGAGCTCAGACCTACCTGGGTTATGCTTGGGGGACGCCCTGGTAGTTTTTGGCTGCTTGGTCGTGGTGGTGCGGATGACATCCCAAAAGCCGTTGTCTAAAGGGAGAGGGGAAAAAAAGAGACCAAAATGACGTTGCCCTCTCAAACACGCATTTGGATGAGCGCTGGGAGGGACACCCCTCCCTGCAGGCAGGCAGGGGCTGTGCTGGGGCCGTTGGATGCTCCGGGCTCTCCGCATTGGCTGCCCCTGGCACCGGGCACCCCATGCCCGTCAGTGCCTCAGGGATGCTCCAGCCCTTGGTGCAGGTGGTGGGTGCCTTCGCAGGGATCCCTGCACCATGGATGTGTCAGTGGGGCTTGAATTGGAGAAGGGCTGCCGGGAAAATGCCCCCTAAACATGCTGCTGGCAGGAAACATGCTACCACCCGCTCATGAGAGCTCTGCCACCGCCTGGGCAGCCCTGCGCCAGCCCTGCCGGGTCCCCACGGCACGCAGGAGCAGGACCAGGCACCACCGAAACGATACTTAAGGATGTGCTACTTCAGCGATGAAATCTCACAACTAATAGCAGCAAGTGGCTCCTTTCAGGTTAAAATCTCTTCCAAATGCTGCTCGGCAAAGCCCCCCGATACAGCTCGCACAGCGGGCAGGCAGGCAGCGAGGGAGGGAGGACGGCTACACGCTGGTGCCGACCCTCCTGGCACATCTGGGAGAGCCTGGAACATCTCCTCTGTCAGCTCTGCTGCGAGTGGAGCAGCAGGAGGTGGGCACCTCCTAAAGTCACCTGCTGGTGGTCACCAAAACTTGCCTGAGCTCATCTGTCTGCCCGACCCCAGCCTCCCAGCTGCCGGGATGGCTCTTGGTTACCTGAGGGAGCGTTTTCCCAAATCCAGAGCCCCGAAGGTGAGCACACACACACCCTCCCCGCAGTACCTGGCTTCCCCGGCCTGGGGAAGGGCTTCGGAGTTGGCTTGGCTGGTTTGGTGGTAGTCTCCACAGGGGTGTCAAAGTAATCAGCCAAATCAAAGCCTGTCGCAGAAAAGAAGGGATCGTTACAACCCCTGTTGTTTGTGGGGCTTTCGGCACGCATCCCCCCCGCAGCAGCTCTGTGGGTGCCGCACAAGCAACGTTGCACCATTGCTGGAGGTGACAAGTGCCCGTGTCAGCGTGGGGCTGGAAAGGGCCCCCAGCTGCTCCCTCTTTTGTCCCAACGGTGCTGCAGAGCCCTCAGATCAGCCTGGCCAGCCTTCAACTCTCCCAGCCCGAGCAACCTCAAAATAATGCATTTTGGGGGGAGACCTGCCAGTGTCCTGCGGCATCTCCCCAGCGGCAGAGGCTGCAGACGGGACGGTGC
The DNA here is from genome assembly GCF_000699245.1 of Pterocles gutturalis. NCBI lineage: Eukaryota > Metazoa > Chordata > Aves > Pterocliformes > Pteroclidae > Pterocles > Pterocles gutturalis. Next base: position 9,487 of record NW_010112670.1, on the reverse strand, counting down.
TGCGGGGATCAGGTGCTGCGCCCTGCACAGCCGCCCACGAGAGACCCTGAGCACGTGCGGGAGATGGGGCCAGGGCACGGGAACCCACCCCGGCAGCACCGTGGTGCTGTTACTCATCCTAAAAGCACTCCCCAAGGAAGAAGAAACTTGCTGAGGCAAAGCCTCAGCCTCAGCACGCGTCCGCTTCCCGGGGACAGTTTATTGGATCAGACGAGCTCTCGTTCAGGCTGCGATCCAAACGACGAAGCCCTGGGTGAACTTCTGGCACTTGGCTTTTCTTGTCCCTGGCAAAGAGCACGGTGGCCAGCGATCTGGCCAGTCGGATTTGCTTAAATTTGTGCCAAGATCCTCATGCAGGGGCAAACGAGTTCAATTCTGAGCGCTGCCCCGCTGCAGTTTATTTCAGGCTCCTCCGGCGGGGTTGAGCAACCCTCGGCTCTTGTGACCGCGCTATATTTAAGTAGGTTTGTTGGGCCAGAGGAGCTGCCGGCAGTGAAACTCGAGTGAATTTAAGGGAGCTTCCTCAACCGGGACAGATGTGGAGCTGGCCAGCCGGGACATCTGATGGGCACAGTCGGAGACATTTTTCCCCGGAGGGGGAAATGTCACCAGGCTGGGGCCCTTCCCTGGAGGTCA
>NW_010112670.1:410-8838 GCF_000699245.1 Pterocles gutturalis | reverse complement strand
AAAAAAAAAAAAAAAGGAAGGAAAATATCCTCTGGGCTTTCTCCTGGAAGAAAAGCTATCAGGTGCTGTGCAGCCAGAAACAAAAGCGCCTGTGTAGCTGAGTGGTGATTTGTGTCTTTTCCATTAGGATACTGCAAAGTGTGCGAAATCCAGCCTTGGCCGTAAATGCTCCAGTGCCGCTCGCCTTCAGCATGGACAGAAATATCAATGTTGCATTTACTTGGGCCGTATGGGAGGAGTGTGTGTATGCACCCCGGCACCAGCTTTCTCACGGGCAAGTGAAGGTGTCCACACCAAAGTCTCCTCTAAGGCAGCATCATCCAGCCACACACGGGGCTCGCGGGGTTCAACCCCCCCTGGGAAGCAAACCCTGCTGTCCTTAGATGATATACATACAAGGTCTCACCTGTCCCACCTGACGGTTTTCTGGGTCCCTTGGGAGTGGCTGTGACAAAACAGACGAGGAGGAAAATGTTAGTCCTGGGCATCACCAAAAATGTGTCACTTCTGGTTCAAGAATAAATGGCAAAGATTTCACCACGAGCTTTCCAGCTGACCACCGCTGGTCTGCGTTTGTGAACCCGGAGCCCAGAGCCAGGAAACCCCCATGTACATGGCGTGTGGCCGCGGGGAGCTGGGCTGCCTGCACACGACGGTGCGTGGCTGCATCCCTGTGCAGGATCGGGCACAGAAATCTGCGGTGGGAGCTGAATGCTGCCTCCGTGCCGGCCAGCGTCCCACCCAGCAGAAAGCAGAGCGCTGGGATACACTGCTCCAAATTAAGGCTCCTGGAGACAGCAGCAAACAGAGCAAGGGCAGATACCATACAGAATGAGAGGAAGCTGCCAATGTTTTGTTGTCCTTGCCCGGTCGGTTAGTTAGATGACAGATAATTTCCAGCGCTGCCTTACATATGAGATGTTCCCCATCAGCTGGAGGAATTTTGGCGACACCCTGATGCTCAGATCCCAGCTCCCCTGGCCACTCCTGGGCTACAACAAGCTACCGTCAGCCTTCGGAGAAGTTGATTATTTATTATTTCCCCCCCCCGTAAACCACTATCTATTAACAGCAGCCAGCATTACCAAGTATATGAATAAATTATGAACAAGAGTTGTGGCTGCTCTATTCCCATTAATTTCCATTTGTGCCTCTGAATACCCAAGTGCTTCTGCTGGGCTTCATTTCCAGTGTGCTGGGGTGGTTCGGTGTGACCCAGACTCCAGACCCTTTGTTTGCTTTTATTCATTTGCAATGAACCCCAGAGCTGGATGCAGCAGCCAGGGGAGGCTGCAGGGACACTGCTGCCTCTTCCCCCCCGGCTCACAGCTGGGACTCCAGCCTGGGGAAACACTGCTTTCCCTCTGCACAAGGTGGCTGTTTATATTAAAGCACCTGCAAAATCCTAGCTGAGATCCCTCAGACCCGTGACCAGGTCCAAGACCCCATGGTCTATCCTATCCCCCTCCTGCTGGACCTGGCACGCTGCGGGAGAGATGCACTGAGCATCCTGACTCTTTATTCCCCACTAACTCCAGTGTAACAGCACGATTGTCTGTGTGTTGTTAGACTATGAAGTAAGAGGTTTCAAAGCCTGTTACAGCTTTCACTTCAATACTTGCAGGCGTATGTTGGGTGACCACAGGGGCCAGCATCACTCCCTGCTAACTCCTGGCCAGGTGCTGGGTCTGGGAACCATCACCATGAACTGCACGGGGAGGGGTGGGCAGCGAGGGGTCCTGGGCGCTGGTGTTCGTACTCCTGCGGCCGGGCAGTGAAGGAGAGCCAGTGACATGTCCAGGTGCTGACCCAGCGTGGGCTCAGCCCCTGGCACTGGGCAGAGGCATGCGATGTGCCCCCGGGAGGGAGACAAGCCTCCTCCCATCAGCGGCTGTGCTGCTGTTAGGTTAGCTCTTTTGGGTGTAGAAGGAGAGCTGCTCCACTGAATTTCCTCCCCCCAGGGTGGTGCAAACCCCCCACCAGCCCCCTGACCTTGCTGCTCTTTCTGCCAGGCACCGCTGTCCTCTCAGCAACGCAGCCCAGCCCCAACTTGCATCAAAATGACATATTTCAAAGCCAAATATTAAATATCAGCATGCCAGCAGCAAGGCACCCTCTTCAGGAACGAGTTTCCTTTAACTGAGGGGTGATGCTTGAAATGAAGCAAAGCAACAACCCAACACACCGGTTGCTTTCCCTGAGCACCACGATGCCATGGGACCAGGGCAGGACCTGGCACTGCCCCGGGCTCAGCCGTGCTGCCCTCACCGGCTGGAGGGGAGAGCGGGGAACGCGTTATCTGCCAGGCAAACGGGGGCACGTTTGATGGTCAGTGTTACTAATGCAGGCAAGGAAGCCAAAAAGATGTGATCAGCACTGTTGCTGTGTCAAAGCACCGGAGTGCCCCTGCAGTTTGCTCAGGGGAATCAGAAAGCAAAGGGCACCGGTCAGCAGCAGGTTCTCCAGGACTGTCCCCAGTCTCACCTGTTGGCCAGCCCGGATGCTGCATCTCCCCCGGCAGAGATGAGGAGGTAGCCCGTATCCTCCACCACCCTCCCACTGCCATCAGGTCCCAAAGAACAAATTGCATCTATTAACATCCACTTTTTTTTTCTTCTCTTTAAAAGAATAAATAAATGTGACTTACGTCGCTTGGTGGTGAGGCCAAACAGGGCATCTTCTAGGTTGAAGTCATCTGGGTCATCCCCATGACCTGGAGACAAAGAATCAGCACCGGTTGTACTCACTCCGCACAAAGTAAACCGCCTTTAAATACGGCACAGCTAGACTTGCTTGCTCAAATCGCTTTAGTTTTTAGAGGGCTTTCTGTTTTTTTCTGAACCTGACCCATCATCAGCGATGAGGAAGACATCAGCTTTCTCTGAATGCTGTGACTGTTAAATTGCAGAGCAGTCATCTCCGGATTTGCCATTTGTCTGCCCTAATGGATGTGGTATAAAACCACACGCTAGGCTTAAATTTGTCAAGGAGAGCCTACCAATTCATCTCGCGAGCTGCCACTCATCTGTGGCTGTGCTCAGGATTATACGTTGGCTAAACACCACGAAAACATTGGGACAGCGCAGACAAATTCAGTGAAAAACAAAAAAAGCCCTGTGCACCTCTTCTTCACGAATGCCTCCCGACATCAAAGGCTTCAGCTGAAAATGCTGCTGCCAGCTGCCAAGCACAACTTAGCATTTCAGAGACCACCCGCATCTCTCTGCCTTGGCGATGCAGCCCAGGACCAAACCCCAGCCCAGGGATGCACCTGGCAGGCACGGGCAGGTTGTTTTGTTAGCGATGCCTCACCACAACTCCAGTCACTTCACAATATCCCGGGGATAACTCGGCACTACGCCGTGTTCTCCTGCGATAGGGCCAGCTAATCCTTCCTTTCTGTGTTTTTTTTTTCTCGCATTAATTACTGTTGACTTACCCTAGTTCTGAATGTATTTGTCTTGATAAATTCATGCTTTTACATCTCCGAGCATGCTGAGTAATTAATATCCTTTGGGTTTGCTAAGTACTGCAGCACCGCGAGAGAACATTGAAATGGCCTTCCTCTTAGTCCTACTGCTAAATGGATTTAGCTCTTGCCACCTGAGCTCCAGCGTGCTTCATGAATAAATTTAAAGCGTTACTGACAAGGACAACAACAACAGGGAGGCACCAGTCCATCAGAGAGCAGGTATCAGCATTTCCCTGAAAAACTTCTACGTAGAGCGGTCACTAAGTACCGCAACGCCTCCAGCCCCGGTTCCACTTACACACACATCACATCTCATTTCATTTGCTGCCTGTTTAAGCGTGCGCTCAGCAAACCTGCGGCGGTGTAAATGCAGGGTCTATGGCTGGGAAGTTGCTGTGGGCTTCTCTCTCCTGGCAAAGCGCTCGGTGTTCAGCTGCTGCTGGGGGGGGTGTGTGTGAGTAATCACAGAATCACAGAATGGTTTGGGTTGGAAGGGACCTTAGAGACCGTCCGAACTCCCCTGCTATGGGCAGGGACACCTCCCGCTAGACCGGTTTGCTCAAAGCCAATACATGTCCTGGCCCATGGCTGCGTTTCTCATCGGGATGAAGGATGCCAATGCTTCCCGTGTGAGCCCAGAGGAACGCCCGGCAGTGGCAATGCCCTGTCGCAGGGGGAGCCTGGTTCCCTCCGTGTGAAATCTGCGGAGCACAGGGTGCAGACAAGCCCGTCGCTCAGCACTGCAGCATGGCAGGGCTCTGCTGAGCACCCCCAGCCTCCCCGCATGCCCCTCCACCCCCTTGCCAAAATATTTGCCTCTCGGCCCTTATGGCCGTTGAAATATTGGCACCATGAGACAGGTGACGTTCTCCTGCTCCAACAGCCCGGACAGAGCTGCAGGGTCATCAGCGGGTCTGTGGGTGCAAAGGAGCAAAGTAAGGAACATGCAAGACCGTCCACAGCGCCGCAAACACATCTGCCCAGCTCGTGCGCTTGCTGGGGGTGCTCCCGAATCAGCAGCGTGTCCCTGCTGAGACCCCACAAGCTCATCACTGCAGTGGCCAAATGTCCCAAGCTTGCAACTCCAGTAATTTTGTGCAGGCTCCCTTTCCCAGTGTGGCTTCTTCCCCAGCCTTTACTGGATTTTCAGGAACCAGTGGAGCCCTGTCATTGTTGTCTTTCCATTTTAAACCAGGTTTAAAAAAAGGTGGAAGGGGAAACCGCAGCGCGTCTCTGGCGGGATGAGAAGCACTACAAACCCGATTGGGCGAACCACACCGTCGCTGCATTTAATTTCAGTTCCCCATCTCTGCGGCGGGCAGGGTGAGCTGGCAGGAGTTTGGTGGTGGTACCAAGACTCGCACTGGTACGCTAGGAGCCGCACACCGAGCCCTGCCATTAGCACATCCTCCCCGTGCTTCACCTCTGATGCACGAGCCCAAATACAAAGCGAGGGGGAGTGGGTGGCCTTGGGGTGCCTGCAGCTTGCCCGCTCTTCTGCTGAAGGGCTACGGGGGTCCTGGGGCTGCCAGGAGATGCCCCCCCAGTGGGGCCATGGGCCCTGAGCACCTTCCACCCCCCTGGACCTGCCGGTGTGCCAGCTGGGGTGACTTTGGAAGCAGCACCCCTCCTCTTGTCCTGCAGCAGAGATGCCAAGGGCAGCCATCCCCAAACCTGGGGGGTGTCAGTGCTGCTCAGCCAGCGGGTCCGGGGAGCCCCCCAAAGCCAGGTGGGGGGGGGCCATTTTTGGGGGCACTTGCATTCCCTCCAGGGCAGGGTTGGTGTAAATCAGCAACCACTAACCTGCCCTGGGCTGCAGCCACATCCCGGGAGAATCCCCTGGCACTGGGGAGAGGCACGCAGGCAGCCTGCACGAAGGTTAGGAGAAGTGTCGACACACTGAATCACCCGGTAAAACCTTCCCGGGGACCTGCAGCACTCGGCACAGCCCCCTTCCCAGGGCTTTCCCGCCGCAGCCCACGGCAAACCGAGACCCTTTTCCAGGGCAATTTAAACCCCGGATTCCCCTAGGTGTTGGCAAGGATTAATAATAGATTGCTAGTTAATTGAAGCTGACAACATCTTTATTTCACACAAAGGGTGTTATAGAGACATATTACACCTATTATGGATCAATAACTGAGCACTGCTGTCAAAGGCACACCAACTCGCCTGCTCGCTCCAACAGGTAAGGGCTGAACACTCTCCTCCCTATTTTTTTATTTCGTTATGAAGCGGTAACAAACCCAGCACTTCACAAACAGACGCTTAAAACCCAACCAGTGCTCGGGACGCACGTTTACCTTGCAAACATGGTTATTTGGAAGGCAGCACTGCTGCTCCCTGCGGTGCCTCGTGCAAATCCCTTTGCTCCTGGGGCCCTGGTCCTGCTCCGCCAGCACTGAACGAGTCGGTCTCCCGGGCTCCCAAAGCCCATCCTCTGACGGGAACCCAAGCACAGCACAGAGTATCTTTATATTAAAGGTTTATACTCTCCAAGAGAAGCTGGGGCACGTTCCTATATGCTATATCTCACAAGCAGCCCGCTGCTGAGTTTCAGAGGGGTTTGTCCATAATGCCCGCTCGGCAGCAGAGGTCCTGCCGTCCCACCTCCCCCGAAGGACATACCCGTGCTGCCTGTGACCTGCTACGGGACTATAAAACCAGATACACAAAATCATCCTCTGCTGCTTGCTCGGTGTCAGGGAGCAGTACAGGATTTGGCCAGGGTTGACAAATAGACTAATTTGGGGTTTCTTTCCCCACCCGTGCACTGGGTCAGTCCTGGGCAGGACCCTTTCTCTGGCTGCTGGGAGCAAACGCACATCCCCAGGGCCGGCCAGGATGCGAAGCAAGCCCCACACGCCAGCTGGCCAAGGAGCGGTTGTGTACCAGTGCTGCACAGCACCGGAGCATCCATGGGACTGCAGGTCTACAGTGGGGGAAAAAACAGGCAAACAAGACGTGTTTTCCACATTTTTCTTTAATATGGAAATAAAAAAAAACCGAGCTGGACATGTTACGGTACCTAACACAAATCCCCAATGCCAGAGTGGGGAGGTGGGGGACCCCAAGGTTGCAGCTGTGCGGGGTGGAGGCTGTAAAAGAGGGGTGAGAGTTACGGCCGAGCCAGCACCACGGGCTCCCCCGCCTCTCACCAAGTCCCCTCACCTTGCCGAGGAAATTTCTAATCAGAGCTAGCTGCTCTTTGAAGGTGGAAGGGTTTTGTGCCTTAATGTATTCTCTCCTCATTATTTTCTGCAGCAGGCAGCTCAAACGCGCAATTGTGCTCGTCAGCTTTTTATTTTTTACAATTATATATATATTCTAATTAAGCCCCACTGTTTGACAAAGCTTGAATTACAGTATCGTAATTCACACCCAGTGTATCGCTAGGCTGTCTGCAGCACTCGGAGCGAGGTGTATTCCATTTTTAGTGCCAGCCCACGGATCTCTTTGTGCAATATATATGTGTTTAGCTTCCCTGGGAATTGAGAGCCCGCGACGGTACGAGATTGACAGCCCGGGAGATTCCGGGAGAATGCAAAGCAGGTACAAGGGCAGCGGAAAGTAATTCAGGCTGCCTGACTTTTATGCATCTACCTGAGGAGTGATGCAGCGGGCAGCGGGTGGGAGAGCAGGAGGTAAGCAGGTGCTGAGGTAACCAAAAGCACCGGGGTCTCGCCAGCGACCAGCCTCGTCTTTTTGGCTCCAAGTTATTTGTTGGCACGTGCAGGCGGTTCCCTGTGCAGGGCGACCACAGCCGCGCTGGCACCTCTGGGCAGGGTGCTGGGGATGCAGGGCTTTCGGGTACTGGGCAGCATCGCGCTGCTGGTGCTGGACTGCATCTTCGCTGCGGTGTTTCCTGCTGTCTCAGCAAAGGTACAGCCCCAAAGGTCTGCAGGGCACGTGGCTGCTCCTCTGTGGGCACAGGCCTGGCCTGCAGCAGCTGGGGTGCCTCCGCAGCACTGGGGGTCCCCAGGGACCTCCCCTGGAGCAGGCAGTGGCACAGTGATGCCGGCTGGAGCGGTGATCCTGGGCAGCACGGACCAGAGTCCCAGCTCCCTGATGCTCTCCACCACCAGCACCTGGGTGCCGGCTCCAGCCACCTGCCAAACACGTGGCAAATCTACTTGCAAGTGGCCAAGGTGGTTGCAAATCTGCAGTTGTTGCTGACTGCTAAGGCCAAAGCACAGTCCCCTGTGTGCAGGGAGAGCAGAGCTCCCCGGAGCCGGGGCATTGCATCTCTGGGAGCGGCACGGCTGGGCCAGGAGGGTAAGGACAGCGCAGAGCAGTTGGACTTCTCTCCAGAGACATTCCCAGGCTGTTCCCCGCACACAGACCTCCTCCTGAAGCTAGAGCTCTGCTTTGAAAACAGACTCTGAACTTCCTCCAACTCCTCGGCCGCCACCAAGGAACACAGATTGCCCTGTACAACCATCCCAGCTGCAGCCCGCCGGAGCAACATGGGGGAGACACAGCCCCCTGCACCCATCCTGGCAGCGAGACTGGTGGCTGACACTGGGGGGACATCACCCCGGTCTGGGGCATGGCCAGCTGAGAGCAGTGGGACACAGTCCCTGGCTGGCATGGCCTCTGCTCCTCGCAGGGGACGGGCAATGCTGCCATCCTCATTCTCCATTCCCAGTGAAACATTTTGATTTCCAGAAGCACTAATCAAAATCAGCCTTGATTATGGCAAAAACAACGTCTGCTAATTTTTTTTTTTTTTACGCAATTAACAAGGGTATATGGTAATTCCAAGCAATCTTGCTCTTGAGATTAAAGGAAAGCCTGCCAGGAAGCACATGAATAAACCTTTAAGATGAGAATTTGCATAATGAAGACTTTCTCTTTGTGGAGGGACTAATGGTGGTTATGTTTGAAACCTATTAACGGAAACGCCTAACAGCCTCTGCTGAAGTCAGCACGCTGCCACCGAGCCACCGTGACCCG
>NW_010112670.1:0-354 GCF_000699245.1 Pterocles gutturalis | reverse complement strand
ACACCCCCCCCCGCTTGGCCCTCTCCATGGGCTGCCCGAGCGGCAGGGCGAGCTGTGCTGGCCAGGCACGTCATATGGGACAGGACGGGCAGCGCGGCTCCGGCACAAGCAATGCTGTCGGCAGCTTAGGCATCGCAACGGGTGTGGGTTTTTGAGCCCCAGGAAAATGCTGCACGTCTGTGTGCTGGGGCAGCCAGACAAGAAGTAGATGTCTGTTGGAATTTTAAGGCTTACTAGGAATAATTTAAATTATTCAGTGGCAGCACCCAATATGCTGAGGACCCTGCAAGAGCAATGGAGGTGGCAAGGAAGGTTTCAGCAAGACTGAAAAGCCTGGAGGGGTGCATGCTTGTC
>NW_010112669.1:0-225 GCF_000699245.1 Pterocles gutturalis | reverse complement strand
GGTTCCTGTCCCTCTGCTGGGCCCTGTGCCCGAGGGCATGTTGCAGCCTCTCTGTGCCTCAGTTTCCCCTGCGAGGTGAGGATGCGTGTGCTATTGCTCACCCTTGCTATAACTGGGTGCTTTGAGCACCCTGGGGTGAATTGGGAGGAGGGAAAGGGATGAGAGCAAGTGACGCAGTTTTCTGGGTGTCTTGCAAGTCACAGCAGCACAGTTCTCCCTCCCTCA
>NW_010112668.1:48678-66844 GCF_000699245.1 Pterocles gutturalis | reverse complement strand
TATAAAATAAAATTCAATTTCCTCAAGCTGAAATCCCCAAGACTCTTGTGTTGTTTGTCTCTCTCCTCCTACACCTGCGCTGGCAGCAGTTACAATCAGCAGAGAACACTCCTGCCATTAACGTAAGCACCAAACAGCATATATGGAAGAACAACTCAATATATTAAGAGTAATTCACTGGTACCTCAAAAGAGCACAGGAAATTCTGGACATACGACTTGGCAGGGGTCCCCTCACTAAAAGCGATGCACCGGGTTTATCATTTTGAGCTACAATGAGCTTGACTCAGAGCGGCCCCTGAACCTCGAACGCTTGCACCATGCACCTCCACCCCTTCAACCTGCAAAACGGGACTGGAAATAGTCACAGCTCCCAGCCGTTCCTCCTGGAGACGTGTGTGCTGCCCACTCCCAGCTGTCTGGCACTTCTGGACTTCCCAGTCTGTACCAAACCAGAGGGGAGCAGAAAAGAAAACCTCCTTCAGCAGGGGTGTGGGAGCAGGGGTGATCGGAGAGGAAAGCCCTTGAGCAGCTGCTAGAAGATGTGTTTATAAAATCAGGAGGGTATTCCGGATTTAAAACCAGGCAGGCACTCACAGGAAGCCATCTCCTGCCTAATCACACCACCACCCTTTTGCAGAGAAAGCCACCGCGCTGCAGATTGCTCTTCTCCGTGGTGATGGCTTCTGCAACGCAGCAATCGAAAGATGAAGAAAAATGCTGCATCACTCTGCCGTTTATACTCTCTCCATTATTTACTTACATCATGACTAATTTCTCTACTAGAAACCAAGTGATGAACGCTTGGGCCAGAACTTCCCTATTGCTTGAAATTGCTTCTCAGCCACCTGAAAAGAGAAATTTCAGAGAGAACGGCTTCTATTGCCCAATCCATCTTCAGATGAGAAACCCACCGCCGAACCATTATTTATCTTACCTAGGCAAATGGTAACATCTATCTGTTTTTTTCCTGATGCTGCAGTGAAGGGGTGGCTGGGCACAGGCATTCGTTATGAGGAAGGTTGCCTACATTGAAGAAAAACAAGAAAAAAAAAAAGTCAGTAGCCAGGCAGCACTGAGTTGTTGACGCACAGAGATAAACTTATTCTCCAGGCAGCCTTGATCAGTCTTGTAGATCTGAACACAAGAAAACACTGTATTTGCTTAAAAATACAGAGAGTTAGGGCTCAGATTATTCAGAACACGGTATTTCTTGTTGTGAAATAACAGGCATTTGCCGGGGGGGCTTTTTTTTCCCATTCTTTTTTTAATGACACAACACAAGCAGCTGCTTTGCTAGGAGGAATCAAAATCCAATCTTTTTCTCGTAAGATTTAGGGAAATCTTTAAACAGCGAAGGTAACTGCCGAGCACAGTGCAGAACTTCCCAGTGGGAACGGGGCAAACAAACACTGAGTTTGAAATCCTCAGCTGTCCCTACACTTACTGTTCTTTCTCCTGGTGAAGTCCCCAGCACCGTTCAAAGGTGGAGCTTGGCAATGCACGCACCATGGAGGATTAATCAAGGATATAAATTAATTTGCTAAACAGATAACCCTGCTTTCATCCCTATTCTGGAGCCACAGCAGACTTGCTGTCCAGACTCGTGAGAAAATTACAGATGTGAAGGACTATGAAGAGCTTCACCAGTAGAGCTGTGGTTGGTTTTCCCAGATGCAGTTGTACTAAAACTCCCCCCATAGCCTCAGAAATTAGGAAACACAGCGTTCGGTGCAGGGACTGGCGGTGAGAGCACGCCGCGGCGTTATTGAGAGCATCCTTGGGGATGGAAATTCCCGGAAGACAGCACACGAAATTCAGATCAAAAACATGAGGCAATATTTGAACGGCAGAGAAGAAAGCCCTTACCCAGCAGCTTTATCCCAGAAACCAGTTCACAGAGTCGAATGAAGAGCTCAGAGCAGCTCCGCAGGGCCCTGCTGTCAGCTCCCGACAGCTCCTGCTGCTCCTCCCGGGCTCGGGAGAAAGTACAACGGCCATTCCCAGCTGTTTCTGTCTTCCAGAGCTCGTCAGCACGCTCTTCTATGAAACACTAAAAGCAGCACATAAATTAGGTGCTTTTCCTTAAGAGGACGAGGCTGCTTTTGGGCTGCAGGCGTGTGTTAGACGAGAAGGAGTTACTCAGAGCTGCCCGGAGCCGCTGCCGGCAGGAGGGATGGTTTGTTCACGCTCTGACACCCGCCTGCGCAGCCAGGGAACCTGTTCCTCGCCTTTCCCTGCGCAATCTGCCTTGACACTTGACCAGCCAAAAGTCCATTAAGAGGTGCTTCATTACTGATAGTGTAACTTGATTTCAGGTTACATTAACCATGCATGCTCCGCCAAAACCCACTGCGGCATCCCCTCGGCACCGCTCCCGGACAGTCGTCCTGCAGGAGGGCGGACAGGCGGAAATTAGCCATTTGTCACAGGCCGTAAATATCTAAATATCTTCATTTTAACACCTTGGTGTGCTGTGGGTTTTTGATATAAAGAAGGAATTGCACACAAAGCTTTGTTCAGTGCCTGGCAGGGTTTTGCCCCATTAGACACGAGCCCTCCTGTACCAGCTGCCTTTTTACCTTTTCTTTGCTTTTATGTTCAAGACATTTTTCCAAGTGGTTGTGGCTTGTTTGTATGGACTTTTTTTCCCTCCTCTGAATCCATCCTTTGCCCCCAGCTGAGGTTAATAACAGTATTTTATCACACCACACGTACTCACCAGCCTAGGGGAACGCCTCCTGATTTGTTGGTTTTTCCCTTTTCTCCCATAAAATGCTTCATCGCTTCTGACGGTGTAAAAAGCATATCAGAAGTCACAACTGTGCTTAACACATTATCGCACTTCCCCTTCTCTAGGATGAAGCCCAAGTACTGATTCCAGTTACTCTGGTGGCAGAAGATTTGCTTGAACTCCCTCCCAAGCCAAACGAAGGGCCCCAAAGGACTTTCTTCTCTTCTGCACGTCCACCCGTGGCAGGAGCAGGGCTCTTGCTCAGCAGTGAGCGACCCTGGTCTCCACACGCTGTCCTGCCCCGTGTGTTTGTAAGGCTCATGCTCACAGCCCTGGGGAGGGTCACTGTTACACACAGCCCACTCCATCCTCGCAGAGTTTCCCTGCAGTTGCAAAAGCAGATTCCTTTGGCAGATTTCTCCTGTAGATCATTAATCAAGAGCTTCAATTTCAGCAGACACTCCAGTGAAATAAATGGACAAATAAATTCCATCTATCAATGAAAAGTGATTCATAACCACTTTTTGTTTGTATCCACGGTAATGGAAGAAGATGAAATTCAGCTTTCTCCGAGTTTTTCTTTTTTCGCTAACACTATGAGGCAAGTATATCAATAGCTACTTTCTACACCGAAAGTATAAATACAGAACAACAGAAAAAAAAACTGTTTTCAGAGTTCTTACTGGGCTTTTAGTGAATTTTTAAAATCCCATCTTTGAAACGACAAAATCACATTTTTTGTTATTCTTCAATTTGGAATGTTTTCAAGGGACAGGTTTCACTTTTTCTGTATTTTCTACAGTCCATCAAAAAAATGCCATCAGAGCGATGGCAAAGTTTTGTTCTGGATTTCAAGGAGACTGACTTTTAATCCCCCTTGTGCAGCTGGTCTATACCTCAGCAACTCAATTAATTTCCTTGTGTGTTTGTTTTCAGTCCTTTCAGTTATCTGCCTTGCCTGCTTAATATTGAAGTTTTCCGGAGCTGGGAGTATCACTTGCAGCATTTCTGCAGCACCCAAAACATTGTGCCCCTAATCTACACACCAAAGTGAATGGCTTATTTCCAAATATTCCTTTTTTATATTACAATGAAAAGTTTTCCATAACCTACAGACAACTGGGCTGATTAAAGACTAACTCCTGGAGAAGGACAAACACTGCTTCCATCTCCAGGGATGCAGTTAGGAATTATGGGTCCCTTTGGCAGCTGGAGAGATACCGGAATCTGTTGTTCATCAATCAAGTTGTCATCACGTAGAAGATTAGATGGTGGCCCAAGAGACATAGCCAATATAAATTTATAAATTTCTCAAGAATAAATAATAAAAATAAAATCAAACTTAAGGAGGGTTTGGTCAGGGAAGAGGAGGGCATGGGGAAAGGGAAGGCACTGGAAGGACAAACGACCCCATCAGCAAGGCAGCACGAGACACCCCGTGTCTCCAGGAGCAAGGCTTCACACACCGTTCCATAAAACAGCCTCACGAGTGAAACTCGAAAAGCACAGTCTAAATACAATAAACGTAACGCAAGTATAAGCGTGTTGAAAACCACCAGCCAAAGAGGTTATCAGCGCCCCTGTGAAGATGAGAGGATGGATGAGGTGGAGACCAAAGCGTGCTCCTGCTTGGATGCTGAGAAGACACGGGTGTGACCTGTGGATGGCAGCAAGCTGGGAGGGGGTGCAAGCTCTCCGGAGGACAGGACCAGGATCCACAATGCTCCTGACGATGGTGGGAGTGCTGTGAAATCAGTATCATGAAACGTAGCGGGGGCGGTTACAGAGAGTTATGCTTGAAAAGGAGAAACCAGCCCCACAGACAGAAAATGGAGAACATCTGGCAAAGCAGCAGGACGGCAGGAAAGGCTCCTTTGATGCTGGAATATGAAATCGCAGTTAGCTAACATAGCTTCTCCTGCAGACAGGCTGGCCACAGGATAGAGACTGGGAGAGGGCTTTGGGAGACCAGCTGCTTCAATAGGGCTGGAAATAACCCCCTGGGCGGTTGCCACCCAGATAAAGTACCTCTGTGACTGGGAATGGTGCTTCGGTCCCCAGTGCTGTGCCCAAAGACGTCTCTCCATGCTCAACACTGTTTTCTATTGACAGGAGAGGGGGGAACTGAGGAACCGGCGATTCGGGATTGCTTGGACCAAACAGAGTGCTCGTGCACCCTCTGGTCTATTGCCCCCGTAGGCTCTTGGGTGAACCCAAAGTGGTTATTGATGGCTCCTTGTCCTGGAGCAACCCCAGGTGCCCTCATTTAACAGCAAAACAGGAAAAAAGACCATTTAAAAGGTGCATTTTTAGAAAATACGTAACAAAAACATTTCAGATCATTCACTCCGAGTGTCCCATTATCAAAACACGGAAAGTCAACTCTCAACACTTAATGCGGCTGAAATTATCTTGCCAGTCCTCTCCATTATTCTTGGTGACAAGTGAAGAGGATAAATGCCCCACAGCTATACGATAGATATACTTCCCATAGAGATGATGTTCAATGATATAGTGCTAACAAAGATATCCATGAAGAGAAAATAGACATGCTAATCTATAAAGATTTAGTTGAAGGAAGAAGCCATCAATCTGTCAAGAGTTATCAGTTTGTTTTTCTCCCTGTGTTACTACAGAGATTTCTTTTCAAACTATCTACCCTTGCTGGTCAGGAGATTATGCGTGAATTGCAGTTGGAACACAATTTTTCCTAAAAAATTGGGGCTTCACCAAAAAGGCATCCATCTCCGAAGTGTGGGAGAAAGCCTTGACAAGGAAAGAGTCTTCTCTTTGAAACTTCTAATTCCCTAATTAGGAAAGCTCTTACTATGTAGTTACCAGTAGGAATAAAGGGTGAAAACAGACAAAAATAGCACTCCAGCACTGCTATAAAAAAAAAAAAAAAAAAAAAAAAGCATGGCTTCAGAAAAGCTGTGCCATATGTATCCATAAACCCTTTGCTCTGTTTTGGTTGTGGTCCGAGTGCCTCATCACTTTCTGTCCCTTCTTTTTATTGTTTCCCCAACCCACTCAACAGTGGGTAACTCAGCTGGTACCAGCACCGGGTATCGCTCCTTGCAGGATGGGCGATCCATTGCACCAGGGGAAATGAGAAACCCAAACCAGCCCCTCGGCTCCTCCCTGTCTCACCCCAGCTCCGAGGCCAACAGCCACCGAAGGGGACACTCAGCCCAGGTCACCGTCCCCGACCGTGGGGCTCAGCACCCCTCGCACGCACAATCCCAGGGACACCGAGGGAGATGGTTTCACCATCACCTTCCTCTGCTCCACACCAGCTGAAATTCAAGACCGACAAATCAGCAGAAAACACTATAAAATTGTTTTAACAGCTATGAAACCCCACTTTTCTTCAGGCAACCTGGACCACTTTCAAGCCTAATAGAAATTTTAAACCCCTGGCATGTCATTCAGCTGAAACAGGGAGAAGGAGTGCGCTTGGGCAGAGGCTGTCAGCTCGCGTGGCCATGCCGCTGGCCATGGCAGTGCCCAGCCTGAAGGACCCAAAAAAAGGGACAATCCTCGCTGTCCCCTGGGGCACAGCCTGGTAGCAGCTGCACGCTGCATCCCTGGCAGCCAGGGAAAACAGGCTAAAGGCAGTGTCTGATCAGGGTGGAACTGAACCGCAGGGACGTTTACGGGGTGGGGGGGATCCAATTTCCAAACCAGAATTTGGCAGGACCGAGGACTTCAATGGCTTTCAAAGAGGCAGAGCCACATCCCAGTCAGCACAAAACACAGTGGGGTATTTCAGCCAGTCCACACTCTGGGTATGACCCCAGAGCTGTATCAGCAACTCTCCAGCAGAAAGATTTTTTTTGCTCTTTGTTAACATTAGCTCCATAAAGCCGTGCACCTCTTCAAAACCACACCGGAGTCATCCAGCCCTCACCAAGGAATTAACCAAATTCTGAACAAAGGGCACCGCTGACCGATGACTCTTATCTGGAAAGAAGTGTTAGATTCCCTATTGGGGTAAAATGGGAAACATTAACTGAGAATCTCACACTGCCACTGGTGGGAAAAGATTAATTCTTTTTATTGCATTATGCTGCTTAAAATCTGCCTTTTTCTGTGTGTGTTATGTAATTGATAATTCACGTCATGTTTTCTCTAATGAATGGGCTAGAAATGCCTTCCACTTCTACATGAATGAGAAGCATTTATACCCTAAACAACCCAATAGTTATTTGCTAAATGATAACGATGCAGCTCCAGTCCCGCTGATGTCAATAGGATTACTCATGTGAGTGATTACCTGTCGATGTGATTAAGGGGTCACTCGCTAATGGCAGATGAGACACCCTTTGCAGAACATCGCTATAATAATCCCACAGTGCTTTAAAAAACAACGGCCAGCTTTCCACAGTTGTTTTCCACGTTAGGAAGGGACATCTCCAGGTGCAGAAGGATGCTCCCCAGCAGCACTGACCAGACGGAGTCTGTGGGACCCAGTGTGTGCAAACCAGCCCCTGTCTCTTCTCGAGTGGGAGGTAACAGGTTCCCAAACGAGCAGACATTTCAATCGTTTTCTGTTTTGTACCTGGACGCTACTCCACGCGCACACACTGGACGTACACAAAAGTGGCTGTTGGCATCTCCCAGCTCCCTCTGCCCACAGGGACCACCTCCTTCCCCGACCTTCTCCAAAACGCTGCAGCTGAGCATGGAAAACCTCAGCGACAGCTTAGGAGAGAGGGAAAAAAATAGTAATATATTCTCTGGAAGTTGTGAATGCAGGATTGCTTATGTACATGTGATTTTGGCCAGGACGCCCATTCTGTGGTTGGTAGGAAATCAGATCACACGGCCGCGTTTTACGCAACCTCTGCAGATGGAGCCTGCGGCGTGCCAGCGCCCTGGCTCCGTGCTGGGGTATTTGTTCATTGTTGACTCACGGCAGAAAGTGCCACCTTCAGTCACAATTCCCCACGGCATCACGACATTCCTACGAAATCTCTCATCCAAGTACTGGCCAGCCTCCAGCCAGCTTAGTTTGCAGGATCTGACACGATCAAAGACTGAAGTGCAACAGCCCTAGGCAACAGAAAGTACAAAAATGTACACACGTCAGTTCGGTGAATACTAATTCTACCCAAAAAAAAATGTTAGAAAAACAGGAAAATAACACCTGCATCTCTCTGTGAATACTGGAAGGCAACCCATCAATTATACAGCTATGCCAGAATAGATGTGGGCAGTAATTTATAGGGTGTGTTATTCTGTTCTCACCTCCCTGGGTGTATAGACAGATATTTTCGACATTAGCCCTCGTTCCCCGTGTTCTCCAGGCTCGTCTCCCATAAATTTCTGAATCCTCTCCTTTGTGATACTCTCGTGAATATGTGACAACCCCGATAGCACCGCACGAGCCACAGGGATGAGCTGGGACCCACAGAGCCCCCGGGGTGACAGGGGGCAGCCAGGGAGCCAGGGGACAAACCTTCCCTGTGCTCCAGCGTGAATCCCTGGTGTATTAGGAGAACCGTTACAGACAGCACTAACGGCTTCACCCCATTCACAGCTCTGTACGGGGTTAGGCACTCCGCTGGTAACGAGTCGGTAGCTGGGTCCTGAACCTTTCTGTTATCCCACTGCACAGGAAAACTTGGCCGAGAAGAGCATTTGTTGGGCTCCCACTCAGGAAACGCACGGTCCCAGGCTGGCAAACGGACACACAGAGGGGCGTTCGTCTGCAGACCAGCGTTCGGTGCTGTGCTGGGCAGAACTGGCGTTAGCACAATTTACCAGACGGATGGCTTAAGGGGCCTCAGTTAGTCTATTGGCTTTTAAATCCACTTTCTAACATAATTCCTGCTCAGGCTGCTAACCTGGTTAGCACGTCTCCCCAGCTCCAGCTGCTTCTGAACGTCAATGATGCTTCACTTCATTCTTTCCCTTTCATTTACCAGGAAAAAAAACCCAACCCTTTTAACTTGAAGGCACTTAATAACAGGCAGAGAGTGGACAAATCTTCACACATTTAAGTATCCATTTGACAAAACAAGATCAATTACATCTGCCAGCTTCCTCTGCAATCCTGTCTTTGGGGACCAGCAATAAGGAGATGTGATGAAGTGGCTTCCTCGGTGCAGACAAGCTCTGGTGGTGCTAGTGCACAGCTGATGTATGGAGAGGGACCGTCAAACAGGACGGGAAGGTAGGTAGTGCAAAAAATACAGAAAAAGGTATCAAAGTCTTACCCAGGGAAACCTGAAATGTAGTCTCTCGCGCTAAGGGAGCTTTTCTGAGAAGAACACTCTGGAGCAGCAGTCCATAAGAAGGGAAAGCAGTAGCTAGCTACTTACACATTTCAGCACGTTAAAGCTGTTTTGGTGGCACCTGGGATCCTAGAAATGCTTTTCCATACTGGACACTTGGAGAGACTCCCAGTCAACTCCAGAATTCAATTTACAAATCTTATTAGGATGTTTGTGCATCATTAAGGACCACTTGACTGTAGATCCATCCCGGTACAGAGGAAGCTGGATGGAGCCGCAAGCAACCTGCTCAATAGTTCATGGCAAGATGAGTCAACAAGGAGCATAATGAAACGACAGCAATTTCCCTGTGTTTTTAGAGAGCTGTGAACGCCATCCTGGTAGGGAGTAGCTGGTCGCCTTCTTCCAACGGGTCCCTTTCATCCCTCGATCGGCAGGTACCTTGGGGAAGGGTGTTTTGATGCTCTCCAGCTCCCAGCTGCCGGAGGCAGGGGATGCGGTTGGTGTTTGCTTTCAGCTCCTGAACTGTGCTCACCTTCCGAGGATGAGCCTCTCGCTGCAGACCTCTCGCATCAACGTGTGGAGTAATTCCAACCTTTTGCCAGAGCAGTGCTCTAACTTGGTGACGGCAGTAAATGTGTTTGAAGCCTACCTCAGCCTCTTCGTCAATACCGTTCTCGTCACCACCACGTCCAGTTAATGAGCGCTGTTCATCAGCCCTGTCCCTTTGACTGCTTCTTTCCTGAAGGGGAATAGGATGCATTTAACGTGTCATATATTTAAAGCGTTCTTTCATGTGCAGCCTTGGTTCATCGCTAATAAAATACATTTTACTCCGCTGCTTTGTTCCCTGTATGCTACACGCTGTATTGGATTTAAGACACAGCTCCTCATCACATTTTTTTTAGCAGGAAATAGTCATCAGAAGATTCATTAGAGCCTTCCAGACTTCCCATCGCCCTGTGCCAGATCCCATTAAACACACGCCATAATGAAGAGCAGCAACAAGCGCAGGCTGGGAATGCTGGCGAGAGCCGTGATGATCCTCGCTCCTCTCTCTGGAGCCGTTCTTCAAACCACCCCCCACGCCACAAGCTTTCTGACTGCCTCCTTTCTGGCGAGGCAGAGACCGAGCGGCTCGACTCCACAGGGCACGAATAGTGCCGAGCAGCTGGCTTCAGAGACCCAACAGATCCCATCTCTCCTGCTTTTCCCAGAGGAATCACAACCTGGGATGAAAGCATTGCTCCCTGGCTTTCGGTCTTTGCCTCACAGAAGTTTTTTAGAAAGACACAAACTTGGGGATGTTTGTCCTAAGGAAAACGAATGTCATCCATCACCTTTAGAGAACCACCAGTCACTAAAAGTGAATGCCTCCCAAAGCTTCTCGATTGCAAATTCCTTTCTAATACAAAGTTGAAAACAACTTCTGAAATGCAAATAACCCAGCAACCTACACAGGATGATTTATACCATGCCATCTCTTTCATGCAAATAAATTAAAAGAAGAAAACGTAATTTAGGGCGAACTGCATTGTGTAATAAAACAAAAGAGTGACATTATGTCTGACAGACCCTGAGCGCAACGTGCTGCTGCCATTGCTGCTGGAGGTTTAACCTTCCCAAACACGGAGAAAAAGATTCTGATTTATTTAGTTTGATCTTGTATACAAATCTTTTGTGGCTCCAGGCACGTCAGGAAAAGACAGTTATTTTAATTTCTTTATGTTGGTGTCATTTCAAGGGAAGGCAGAAATTCTGATTCTCAGTTAACATTTGAAACGGCGAAGGAGAAGTAAGAACCTGCGTAGCAGCAAACCAGCACCAACCCCATCCCTGCACGAGCCTGGGGAGCGCAGGACGGGCTCCTGGCACACCGGGCTCCCGGCGCCAGTGAGTTCTGAGGGCAATGGGGCTATCAGCAAGGTTGGATCCTTTCTGATAGGAAACCGTTAGAAATGCAACCTCAGAACAGGTACGGTGTTTGGAACAAACAAGAACTGAAAGATGCGCCACAAGGCACAGGCTGCAGAAGCCAACAGCAGCAGCAAAACCTGGCATCGCATTAATGTCAACGTTCTGTAAGCCTTTGCTCCGGTACTATCACAATGGAGAAGATGGCTTTTTCTGTGGGGGCTGCTGGAGACCAAACTCTGCAATAACGAGGCTGGGAGCCAAGGGGAGCGATGCTGGTGCTGAGCCCCCTCCCCAGCAGCAACCTGGGGGGCGCAGAGCTGGGGCTCCCCCGGGGCACCACCCTGACTGACATACCTGCATCTCCCGTTGTGTTACCTGATGGTTAATGTCAACATTTGGGTTTTTGTTCTGTTAAAGTTTGTCAAATGGAGGGGAAAAACCTCTTCTGATGGACTGAGGGGGTCTGGCCAAGCCAGGCGGGGTGGTGGTGCAGCTGTCCCCTGCAGCCAGGCTGGCTGCCGCGGCGTGCAGCTCGCTCTAGATCTGGAGCTAAACGGGAAAGGGCTTGGGGATTTGTTGACTGTCGCTATGCAGTCAGATGGGGTGTGGAATCGTGCTGCCATAAATAACGGCAGCGAGGGGATGTCAGACCCCGCACGAGGAGGAACACGAAAGCTTCTCAAAGGGATGACTTGCACAGTGCATCAATCTGAGCCAAGAGATGCTACTCTGAGCCCCGCTGATAGCAAAGAGCTTGTCCTAAGCCATCGGGCTGTCACCAGCCGCGTCCGGCTCAAGGACAGGCTGTTCAGGCACCCGGCCACGGCGGCACGAGGCGGGAGAGGGAAGGAAAGGCAAGGCTGCCGGCAGCACAGGGATGACAGACAGCTGAACCTGGCAGGGTTCTGTGGTCTCGCATCCACATAAATCGCCACTAGCAGCTTATAAAATCCAACGATTGATCTACAAAGCTCTTCGAATTGCATTTTAAATCACAAATTTCATCCAAGTAAAGACATGGGCCTTAGTTTTATTTTTATTAATAGTACTAAGAGAAACTTGCACTATTAAGAAGCAACAGCCGCTTATAAATGAGCAGACCCTTTCCAAACTGGGGTCATTTCTCCCGGTAATGATACGACCCTGCCAGGTAATCATAATCCTTACAGAAAAATGCTTTGCCTTCACCGCTGTCCTCTAAGGTAGTAAATCTGAGCCAATCTGCCTGGTTCTTAAAATATAATTCCTCTTTACTAGAATTGATCTTCTAAATTGCGCTGGAGGACGTGTCTTCCCATTCCTTCTTTTTCTCCACGTTTTCATTGGCAAAGCCTCAAACCTGCTTCGGGTTGTTTTGTTCATCTCCCAGCGTGCATGTTTCTGCAGGAAGGAGCAGTCTTCAAACAGAAGAAATATCACAAGCATCAGCCAGGGACTGCAAAATCCCCAGCTCCAACTTGAATTTTGCCAAAGAGACAACATGTGGCCTTGGGAAAAATCACCTCTCCTCCCTGCAGGCTCTCCATCTGCTTCTGGCTAAGAAAATGGGAATAGAAAACTGCCCCATCCCAAAGGGCAGGTAAAACTTTGAAGGTGAAAATTGTGTTACAAGCATGATACATCATTAGAACACAGCAAAACCCCTTTTGGGCCTCTCTCCTCTCCTGTTTGGTGCGAAGCAGCCACATTTCAAAATGAAAGCTGCGGAACGGCTTTTCCATTTGCACAGACTTCTTTCAGCAGGCGGCAGATTAAAGCTGAGACAATAATCCATAGCAATTAATTTATTCAATGAATTTAGCCTCATTTTCTGTTCACAAAATGTCTGCAAGCCATCCACCATTTTTTTCCAGGGTTTACTCATTATTCACGATTACTGCAATGCAACTCTTGGTCTGTAAATTACTCCTGAACAATTAGCTGAGCGTGTTTTAGAAGCTATTTGGGTTCGTTTCAATTTAACACACAGGGCACAGTGTCTCTGTGCTCCCTACTCACCATTAAGGATAAGAAAGGGCACAGACGTGGCCGGCATCCAAACAGCCGCGTTCACCGGCTGCACCCAGAGCCGCCCTGGGCACTCGCCTAAGAGCCGTTGGCTTCTGCAGTGGAGCAAACGGTGCCGGGCCATCTCCATCCCTCCATGGGCCAGATTTCCTCTTTAGAAACATGCCTGCAGGAAAAAATAAAATATCACTTTTTTAGAAGTTCGAGCATTTTTTGTGTCTGTGAATATTTTTAAAGTGTGTGTTTTCACAAACATCTCCATCAGCATGGAGAACTACTGCAATGTTAACAAATTTCAGTTTTCACCAAGAAAAGGCAGAATCCTTCAAGGTAGGTGTCCAGAGAGAACACTGAGAAGTGGTATTTTAGCAAAAAACGGAGGGGATTACTGGTGGGTAAAGGGGTTGCTGGCAAAGTCCATGCCAGCTACCACCAGACTGGCTTCATATAGGTTCAGAGGCAGTTTAGCATTTTAATGCACTATTGGCTTAGCAAATAAATAAATTACAAAGTGCAAAAAGAGCTGCTGGAAAATACATTAAGGCAATTTGCAAATAATTGCAGTGAGCGGGGCTATTATGGCTTTGACTTCTGAAGTATAAAATCTCCCAGAGATAATGATGATAATCATACTCAAAATAGTTGCCACCCTTTAATCTTCTAAGACAAAACAGAGATCTTTGGGAATTTGGGAGCCTGTCACTCTAATTGAACATCTGACAGGAAGGTAATTGGAGCGGCAGGCAGAGGGGTCGCCTGGTTGCCTGTGCAGAATTCATCAGCTTCCCTTCGCCGTCGCACGGGGCAGCCAGTTCATCTCCCGCACAGGTTTCTCATTTAAATGGCTTCGTCGCCAATAAAAAGGCTGTCAGACAGACTATTTCCAGAACGGATTTGGATCTCGGTGACTCGCACCGGGCGTGTAAAGAGTCACCATCCATTATAGAGGCAGCGCAGGAAAAACGGCACCAAAACATCGGAACAAAAGTCGTTTCCTGACAATTCTGTTAAGATGCAGGCTCGCTACCTGGGGTCTCATTTTTCTAAAGACAACAGAAATACATCAAAAATCGTCTCTGCAGAAGAAACACCGCCATTTCCAGCAGAAATATCTTTCTGCCATCCCCAGCCCCTCTTCCCTGAGTGCAGCCTGCTTTCATTGCCCGCTCATTCCCCTGGTTCAGGCTGGCAGCTGGGAAGCGCCTCGCCGGGCGCTGCTGCAGCAGGGAGGGCGATGCTCAGACAGCGACGATGCTCAGACAGTGATGCTCGGACACTGCTCCTCCACCTCAGCAAGTCTGGAGGGGCAGCATCCCTCCTAGTTTGGTCTCTGTACAGCAATGGCCTGGAGATACGAGAAGGGTCCGTTGGAAAACTCCATGGACAGAAAAGAGATTTAAGAGAGAGGGACAAACAGCAAGCTGCTGCTGTGGTGTTAATGGAGGCTCTCAGAGCAGGTTGAATTCGGGAGCCTTGGAATTCAATGGAACAATCACACTGGCTTCAGAAAAAAATACCAGACTGAATCCAATACAACCACTCAGAGCTCAGTGGATACCTGTCAGTATAACACGTGACACGGACATGCCAAGACATCAAAAGATCGTCCATTCAGTTAATTCAGCAGCCACCACGAGATGGTTGAAAAGCAAATACCAACTGACAGTCACAAGATATTTCATTGACTTTAATTAGTGTGAAGCAGGAAGGCAATTTCATCCATGATGCCCATCTTTGGGAAATAATTTGATTTTTTTTTTTAGTTGAAATGCCTGTATCCTATTATGTATTCTCAACACATAACCATATTCCAACCTGGCTGTTTAATAAGAATGTTTCCTCTGCTTTTCATAGAGTCTTTTCAGGTTTTATTTCAGGATGCATTAGAGAAGCTCCTAGAGGCTGCTACCTATTTTTCTTGTTTAATGTATGAACCTAGTTCCCCCGGAGAGCAACAAAATATTCTCTACCTCAGGATACAGGACTCTGAGCAAGCTGATCAGGTGGAAGATGTGCCTGCCCACGGCAGGGAGCTGGGCTGGATGATCTTTAAAGTCCCTCCAACCCAAAGCACGCTGTGATTCTGTACTTCAGCCGAACGCAGTGATTTGGCAAAGCTGGCTCTCATTTCAGATTAAACCTTCAGGAAAACAAGGGACAGCCCCCAGGTCCCCGCTGGAGCCGCAGGACAGGAACACGTTGGCACTGGGCCCAGGCGTCCCAGCCGTGCTCCATCCCCTGCACCTCACCCCAGCAGGCTGCAGAAACCTCTCGCTCTCTGCCAACTCGCAGACACTCAGGTGATGCTGTTTTAACTTGGTGTCGTTGCTCAAGGCTAACAATAAAATAGCCTCCCTGCATTCGCAGAGCTCTGGGTGAGGTATAAAACCAAATTACCCAGAAAAAGAAGCACTTTGAGGAAGTGAACTAAGGTAACTGAAAACTAAGTTTGGTGCCCAGACAGTATAACATTTGGATTTTGAAATTAAAATTGTTCCTAATATAAGGGTTACACTCATATAAAAAAAATACTTTTCTCCTTCAGCTCACCTAAGAAGAGTAAAAGAAAACAAAAACAAAAGCTCAGCCATACAGTGCGGGGGGATGCAATGCAGAATGGATTTCCACTTCCCAAGTCTCTTTTCCAGAACTGATTTAATGATATCTTTGGATACAAGTCTCAATTAGCAAAGCAATGAGATCTTCTGTCTTTGCTGATGACAAGATTGTTGTCAGTCAAGTCTCTCCGACTTGCAGCCAGCGTGTAGGACTACACACTCTGTGGTGCAGGCAATAACGCTGCGATAAAACTCCTGTGATTGTAATATGAAATATATAAATATGAAGGCAGTGACAACAATAAGCACTTTATCACACAGGTGCTTCCCCGGATGTTCCCTGGAGCCCTCCAGACTGCCCCTGGAGTTAATTCCTAGCATTAATCCCTTTTATTTCTGCCCTGGTTAATCCAGCAAGTCGACCCAGCCTGTCTAGTCCCCAGCCTGGAAACCTGCCACAGTCTGTACCTTGGGTCCAAGGACAGCCCAGTTCTCCCACCCCATCCATCTCCCATCCACCATCTGAAAGTTTCACCTGCGGTGGGAATTCCCACTTTCCACCCGAGAAATTAATTCTTAACCGTGTCTCCAGACCAACGAGGAGTACGGTACCCACAAACCACTGTTCTCTTGATGAGAAGCCAGGATACACGAGGCAGGAAATTCAGCCTTGTCTCCATGTGCTGGAGCCCTTGTGCACGTGGGTGCAACACCAGCTTTCCTCACCAGCGGGTGGGAAGCATCACTGCATCTCTGTGAGGGGGGCCGGGGCTCTATGGAAAGACTTGGGGAAAAAAACTAAAGAGCTCTACTCAGATTCCTGTCTCTCTGGTTTTCCCTTATACCTAAACCCGATCACATGGTATCGCCAGCATTTGAAAATTTACTTTTTCTTAGTATTGGCTTACTACTCTTTGCAATTCCGCCTGTGACACATGGAACGGTCCTCCCAGTCCTTGGTGTCGGTAACCTTGAAGCACTCAGAAAGAGTTATGCTACCCCTTAAGTCATCGTTTAGCCAGGCTATACATATTTAATTCTTTAATCTTTCCTCATAAATCCTATCCTGGCTTTAATCATTTTAGCTGCTCTTTGAATCAGCTCCATCTCCCCAGAACGGGCGCAATGAGCAGAGCCCCCCGCGGAGGCTGACAAGAGATGTACACGGAGAGACAACTGCGACTGCTCTGCACTTTGATACCTGCAATCCATAATTATCCTGTACTTGCATTCAACTATCAGTCTTAGAAGTAGAATTTAACCTACCATTAAGATCTCTTTTGAAGCCTGTGTTTCCCATGCGGTGCTCCTCCATCACACCGATTTGATTCCTGTCCTCGACGCTCCGGGATGCAGCAGCGAGGCTCCTCTCCCCTCTTTGCATCTTCCAGGACAAACACCGGATCAGAGAGCTTGTCTGTAGGGTGGCAAAGGCGTCCCTCCAAGAGTCAGGTCAAGATGATGAATTTTCACCCACTTCTAGATATCTTCAGGTTATTTTCCCCAAACGTGGGCTGACAAACTTCATTGGTTCAGTTCTCCAGCAGCAAAGCCACGGCACCACATTTGTTGTGCCTTTCCTAACACCCACCCACTTGCGAGCGCAGGGGACCAGCCAAGGTTTATAGAACGTTGGCGTGGAAAGCACTGACAAGCCGTATGCTGTTCTGGAGGAAGGAAAGGCCGCAGGTTTTGACAGACAGATAGATGGATACAGCCCTAAATATGTTTAATTATCAATGTCACATTGCTGAGGTTTTCACTCTGTTCTCTTCCCTTTTTGGAACAACAAAGACAAATTTGAGATCTCGAGTTAAATTACAGCACAGGACCAAAGCTATTCATTTGGACTATTCAAATGAATGATTTATTCTTCAGCAGATGTGGTCTTAACTACGCAGTGCAGCTCAAGTGAGGCTATTAAAATCCTACACCCACCACTGGTGTGTTGAAAATGAGCCAGCATGGAGCCAGCAGCTGCACAGGGTTATTTCCTAATACATACGATCGATATAGCAGCTCACTGCTACCTGTGATCAAACACAACGCTCAATACAAGTATTGTGTGCTGTGGTTTGGCTGAAAAAAAAGAAAAAGTATTTAGGAGTTTGCTTTTAAGCTCTATTTTTAGGAGGTTTTTTTTAATAAACAAGCCAGACGTCATGCTGGGTCATGAGGAAAGCCATCAAACTTTCCATCTGAAACCAAAATAGAAGTGATAAATGTTCCTCTCCAAGTCAGCTGAGCTTACAAGACCCAAGGCAGAAAACTTGAAAATGCAGAAAGCTGATAAGCTGCAAGAAAAATTAAGTCAAGAAATAGTTTTTGTCTAAAAGAATGCATGATCAGAAGAAAAAGGTTTTGTTAATCTACTAATACTTGTTTTTACAAGAAGGAAATCAGTAGGATGGTCTTTCTCAATCGAGCCCTTGAAGACCCACGGTCAGTCGGTCGGACTTGCCAGATGTCCAGGGCTTCCTAACGCTGACATCTGCACTGAAGTGTTCAGCAGCAGCAGCTGCTGGTGATTCCACAGCAAAAGCAAGAACCAGCAGATCACTGACACTGCCACGAAGGGTTCCGACCCCAGCGGGGTGGCCAGTGGTCACGCCTCGAAGGCAGCACTCCCGGGGAACGGCTGGGGGGGACAGATGTGCTTCAGGAGGGGGTGGAGAGCCTGGACGAGGAATGATCAGGTCAAAACTCTGCTGA
>NW_010112668.1:39512-48574 GCF_000699245.1 Pterocles gutturalis | reverse complement strand
GGGCAGAGCTGCTGCCAGGACAGTCAAGGGCTTTCCAGCTTCTCTGCTGTGCCCGTGTCTGCAGGGGCAGGAGGAGCTGGGAGGGAGCACAGCCCCAGGGACCAGCCCAGGATCTGACCTCAGGTTTGGGATTGAGACCCAACCTGGCAACAGACCGAGCTGTCTGCCGGCCACCCCAGGAACCCCCAGATCCCGCCGGGCAAGAGCAGGAGCTGGTGCCTTTGCCTCCCGCTAGGGTTCGGTTTTCCCTTTTCCCTCATGTTTAAAAAATAACAGAGAAGTTATTAGGCAGAATTAAAGAAGACTCACCTTCTGTATCTTCATGTATCTCATTCATCTTTCATGCCAAGTCTGCTGGAAAATGCATGAAGGTTTTACCAGGGAGGTGGTAGCATCCTGCGGAGCCGTAGCTCTGTCGCTGGCACCCAACTCTGACACTGGCAAAGCAGAACAATACACGTGGTAAAGAGCATTGGTTTTACAAACATGCAATTTATCAAATGACACAAATCAGCTAAGTGACATCAAAATATATCTGGAGACTTCATAATGTCACCTTCCATTCCTGATGGGATTTGACAGGCGCCAGCTGCAGAGAGCGGCGCAGGATGCTGTTACGGGCGAGATTATTCTGTCACTGGAATACCAGCTATTTCCTCAGCTCTTAGGGGTTTTTTCCTTCTAATTTCACAACTGTTAAATGATTGATGTGCTTCTATTATTCTAGTTAAAATCGCATCCCATTCTCAAACCAAAGGACACCTTTGTTACGCACTGAGGGGGAGATGCAGGAATTCCTGTTCAATCACACCCGAGGAAGGGACCGGAATAGAATACGGTGAAGGTGCCTTCGGTACTTGGCTGTCTTTGATCAAGAGACACTGAGCATGAAACTCATCCTCTGCTTCCCTTTCAGCCCTTCTGGGATCTCAGCCCGGCTCCTGCGCGGGATCCCCTTTGCTCAGCTCAGACTCAAGGGCTTTGCTCACACCTCAGCAGCAGAATCGAAAAGGCTTCTGAAAAAATACAAAATTATCATTTACCTCGTAAATACTGCATTGGTTTCTGATGAAACAATGTTCTGACGAAGAACACTACTGCAACCAAAAACCACTCTAAGTGATCCTCCAAACAGCAACATTTCAGGAATGTCCTTGGGGTTTCCTATTTTTATGTTGGGGTTTTTTTTCTCTTCTCCTGCATTATCTATCGATTACTGTTTTGCTGGTCAGCAGCAGCTTCTCCACAATTCTGGGTGTTATAACATCCACCAGCTCCATTTCCATGCTTCAGCCAAATGTACTAGTTACACCTAATTTACTCATTCAGATACTCCAACTGCTATTAGGCAGGCATATAAGAAAATGCAAAATCAAGACATTCAATTGCATCTCCTTTCTCTCCTACCCTGCTTGTCTTTATCACATCACAGGACACCATCCAGGTGCTGTACCTTTCTACGGTCTCCAAAGCACAGAAAGGCTCTTCACGTATGTGTGCTGTGCTCCGAGACAAGGCTGCACCTCGGCTTTAAGAGAGTATAGAATTATTAAAATTATTCCAATTTAGATCAGGAAAAAAAAAATCCAAATTTTTCTCTTGCCACTTTTATTCAGTCTCACAGAAAGACCTCAGTATTTTTAAAAGCTCGACCTATTTTTTATCATTAGTATCACACTTGATCTGCAGCAAATGAACTCAAATGAAAGCAATGTACACTAATTTCTGATTCGCTCAACAGCGCGTTCAGCTCACCCCAAATGCTATCAGCCTCATTTTCCTAATAGTACATTTTCTGCAAATTGCTTTCAAATAACGAGGAGCTGAAATAAAATTTTTCCCATGAAGAGAAAAAAATGGTATAAATAGAGATATAATCGTGCGTGCTAATTGTTTGTAGCTGTGCACTTAATGTCAAAGGAACTATTAGCTAATAAAACCTAAAATTTGGAAAAGGGAGCCAGTGAAAACAGAAAACTTGCAAAATTCAAGAATCATTATAAAGCTTATTCTCTGCACTGGAAACTAAACTGAACTAAGGGAACAAAGGCGGGGACGGGATCTGCGTTCACATTGCATTTCTCCTTAAGTTGCTTTGGGAGAAAATGACAATAATTCTAAATGCTAACATTGAGATGACTAAATGAAGTTCCCAACAAGCTGCTGTAATCTGGAACAGAGACTTCACCAGACGAACTGCTTCTCCCGCAGCACACTGCACACCCACCAACCCAAAAAAAACCCAAACCCTTTCCCAGGGAAGCCCTGCAGTGCAAGGCTTCAAACCCATTGGGATATGTGGGGAATATATTGGAAGGACAAAGCCAGCCGGGAAGGAGAAGGGACGGGCAGTGCCACACCTCCGGCCATTCATCCCCCCAATGCCACCGCTCACTCTGCCCAGGGATGGGCTGTGTTCCCCCAGCCCCTGCGCCCGCAGCATCCCAAGGAGGATGCTCCCAGCAGCGAACGTCACTCGGGCTGCAGAGACAACACCTGCAGGGCTCCTGGGGCTGCGGGACAAACCCATCCCGCCTGCTCCGCCTGCCAGAGAGGATTTCCATAGGGAGGTTCCTGGCTCCACGTCTTTGGGGCCCTTTGTTGTGCCCCTCCCACGGCCGGAGCTCGCTCACTGCTGAACGGTGCCACACCGGCTGCGGGTACCCGGGCGACACGTGCACTGGAGAGCTGACAGAGAACCCCCCTCCCCGCTACGCCCTCGCCCCACCTGCCACGCCAAGCAGAAGGGATGGTTCTCGCATGTTTTGAAGCAAATGAATAACCAGCACGGATCCTATTTGTATCTTCTACACTTAATACAACTTGATGTGAGGCTGAGCTGGGTTAAGACAAAACTAAAAATAGCCGCTCCGGTTAGCAGGATTGTTCACTGATTGTGACACAAGCCAGCATCTGTTTTTATTAGGAACTCACGGGAGTGATTTGTCTAAATGAAATTGCAACACAAAATTAGCGTTATGCAGCTGAGCCTGTTGCTTTGGCTGTTTTGAATCTTCAAGCAGCTTTCAAAGCCCAAGAAAGAAATGCCAAACACACCCTGAACTTTCGTGCTGCCACTTGCTGAAAGCGTCAAACATCGCCGTCGCTTTGTGGGGGGAGGTCTGGAGAGATCTCACCCAGATTACAGGGGCAGGGAGCATCGCAAAATGAACAGAACCATTTCAGACCTTGGCATATTCTGCAAACTGCATTCCAGTTCCTGAGCCATCCCTGCCAGTGACACTGTGCCACAAAACATTGTCCGCCGTCTCGAACTTCCAGGGTCTGGCTCTTCCCGTCCCTGGCTCTGGCTGACGTGGCAGAGCCACTCCAGTGCTCTCTGCTTCACACCCGAGTGATCGCTCCATCGGGAAAGATGTGCAGCTGCTGCACAAACCAGAACACAAGTGGAGGTTGCAGGGGAGGATGTGTTTATCGGGTCATAAATATCCCCGGCAGCACCCTGGGGAAAGCAAGAACCACCGGAAATCACTTTGCTGCTCTGGGAAAAATAGAAGGCAACTGAAGCAGCGTGGTGATACAGCACCGAGGGGCTTTTTCCCCATTTCCTTTGCACAAGTTCTCTCTTTCAAACTGCACCACGCCTGCCGTTTGGGTTTCCTGTGTTATCCATCGCAGGCTGCAGCCTGGCTTTGTGAGATGGCACGTCCTGGCCACCTGCTGCCGCCGGATCCATCGTCCTGGCGGGGACATCGCCTCTGGAGAGGAACGAGCTCGGGGTTCACTCGGGAGAGGAAGGGCTTCGGGGTTCATGGTTCTGCCGCTCTGCCGGGGTCCAGCAGCTGCCGGCATGGGGGCCACAGAGGGACCACATCCAGGAGGACGCTGAGCTCAGCGCAGCCGTTTGATGTTTCAGCCAAACCCGAGCACGTACGTAACTCAGTAAAGGCACTGCTGTCTGGGAGTCCTCAGATAGAAACTGTATCCCTTCTAGGCAAGAGCTGAAGCATTGCTCACATTTTGTACACGTGCTCAAGTCCCAGGGGAGGAAGAACTTTACACTCCCTTTAATTGAAGCCCGACCTCCATTTGGGCACTTTTCAGAGAAGGGCTGGGACTGGGGCAGGCTTAGGCGCCCTGCTGAAATCAGACCTGTAGAAGTTTATTCCCTCATCCCTACAGGACCCCAAACCCCATCTCAGCTCACTCCCTGCACTTCCCAGAGCAGCCCGAAAGCTGCTGCCCAACCTCAGCACACAGGGACCAGAGCCCCCCCCTCTCCGTCCCTGGGGTCCCCATGGGGCCACAGCAGCACCGGCCACCTCCCAAGTCTCCACGTTTGAGGGATGCACATCCCAAACCTCTGAAAGCAAGGATCAGCATCTCCAGCACGTGCTGTGTCTGCTCAGGAGAGCTCGGGGAAAGGCTGCAGCTTTGCTAACGGCCAGGAACACGAACAAGCGTTTGATCTGCATCAGTTCCTGGCACAGGGGCTTTCCCTGCCTCTGTCCCAAAGCCGTGCGCTCACTCAGGTGTCATTTAATTAAATTAATCCATCTGAAATACTCACCTCACACCGATTAGGTAAAACAACCTATAAAACCTCCTCCAAACAAGATAATTTGCTGTTTCAAGACTGAATCATGTTGGCTTGAGAATACAGCAACTACAACAGGTTCGCTAGAGACACGCGAAGGGATTTTAATTGCCTGGAGCTCCAGTGCTGTCAAACCGCAGGGCAGGGACGGAGAAGCCTCTAGTTATCTCCCTGTTCTGAGTGAGGAGGGTGTTTGAGCTTGAAATGCTCCTACCTGAGAAGGGGCTTAAAATAGTAATCACTCTTCCTTATTCAAACACATCCCTGTTTTTCCCTCCCGTGGCTTTCTGCAGTACTCCCAGGCAGGAACTAGGTCATGGAGAGAGGAGAAGCTGGGGGAGGAAAATAACTTCTGTGTTCTGGGGATAATTCCTGCAGCTGGTTTCTCTGCTGGAGGGGCCATGGGGCAGAGCCGCCCCACAGCCCAGACTGAGCGTTGCTCTGCTGCCCGGCGCCGAGCAGGATAGCCCAGCACTTTCCCGATTGCTGATCTATTTGTGTGCAAAACGGCCCCTAGGTCACGCAGGAAAGGTGTGCAAGGGGAACTGTGCCACCCAGGAAAGGTGTGCAAGGGCAACTGTGCCACCCAGGAAAGGTGTGCCAGGGGAACTGTGCCACCCAGGAGACGTGTGCCAGGGCAACTGGGCATGGCCCCAGCTGAGCCTCGCTGCCAGAGGTGCTGCAGTGCTGCTCCCTCACCCCCTCCCCATAGCAGCCCCAACACTGTGTTAGTGGTGCTGCAGGGATGAGATGGGGCGGGTTTAGAAGCGACATCAGCCAGTAATTAACACATACCCAAGCAGTAATTCACACATCAAAGGCACAGTCTCTATTACCTACACATTTGCTAAACAGAGCTCCATTTTCCATATCAGTTCACAAAGATAATTCATTCTACCCCTCTACTGCTGACTCCACGTGAAAGCACAGCTCCTGCACGCAGCAGGCTGGGGATGTTATCCACCCCAACAGAGCAGAGCTGGCCCGGCTCAGCCCCGGCAGGATGCTCCCTGGGCCCCCCCTTTTTTTTAGCACACCCCCGCTCCCACCACTGAAACCAAGGGGCTGAAGTCCTCCGAGCCAGAATCCACACTACACCTTTAGAAAGCAACCAAATTAAGATGTTAATTATGGAGAGAGGAGCTGCCAGGATTATTAGAGATGTGTCGAGCAAATTAGAAGCTGTTATTCATGTGGAGAATCTTTTAGCATATGCTCAGGAATTTTTTCATCTATTCAAACCCAAGACTCCAAGATATTGAGCTGCTGCTTGTCCCCATGCTACCTACCTGTGGCAGGCATATCACAATGAATCCCCATGCTTCCAATTTAGTTCTGCCTTCCAGACACACCTTTTTTGGCACAGCAACGCACTGAAACGCTGCCAAGAATCCCCCCAGCGGCTGGTGACGGCTGGGCTGCGGTTCTGAAAGGGAAAGTTCTACAGATGGGTCCTTCAGACCAAGTTAGCATCACTACTGGCCAACTGTGCCACACTGCAGCTTAATTAATAATAGATTTCTCTGGAATTTATTCATTAAAACAACAACAAAATAAACGCCTAATGCACTGTGGCAGGTCCTGAGCAACCCGCACTGACCTCCCGTGGTAGCTCCTGCTGGAGCAGTGGAGAATGCAGATTGGGCAAATGGTGAGATTGTTCGTTTAGAACTGAGAACGTAACCAAGAGACATTTATCTCAACAATTCCTGCAGAGCTGATGAGGTGCCTTGTGCCTGTGCAAGAGAAGCATGCGTGGGCTCCTTGGCGGTTTGCAGCCTGCAAAGCATTCCCAGCTCCTACCGCTCAGGCATTTACATACTTTCTCAAGCATTAAATTATTCCCAGTTCCTCTTTCCTGAAGCAGGCACGTTGCAGCTGTCACAAATCTGTATGCACACCATCACACCATCCATGTGTACGTACAACTGAGCTACTGAACATGTACGGGTTGTGTATGAGTAGGGACGGGTGTAACGACAACACGCTCACGTTAGCTATACTACTGCCTGTCTGTTTCTGGGTATGATGTACCAAATAATTTGCAGCAAAACTCCAAAATAATATGATTCTATTCTTCGTGGCACCTGCAGCAGGTTAAGCATGAGGATATTCAGACAGACTGAACAGAGATGTCTTATTTGGTGCAAAAACTGGGGCCTGTGATGTGCTGGAGAAGCACCACGAGAGAGCGACCAGGGACCAGGTCAGGAAACAGAATTTACAGGTCCAGAGAACCTGGGTCTCCACGAGCCCCCCAGAATCTGGCTGGCACCTGCCGTCAAAACCCAAACAAAGAGTACAGACCACACCCCGGGAAAGGGTTCCCGACGTGAAGCCTTTAGAGGAGGGGATGGGCTCTGGGGCACAGACCGCCCGCGCGGTGCGATGCGCAGAGCTCCTGCGTGGCGTCACCCTCCCCATCCCGCTGCAGCCCAGCGCGGGTACGCTGAATGCTAACACGATGTACAGAGGCACTAAAATCTGCCTCCCCCAAACCCGAGTGAAGCTTGAAGCACACCAACCAGAAATGTCACAGTCATGAATAAAATAGGGGAAAGAAGAGAAGGTTATCTCGAGGTAATTGCAGGCTTTTAATGAAAGGAGTCACGCCAGGCTCGAAGCCGTGTCACATCGCACAGATCCATAAATAATACTGACAGGTTAGTGCTGGACCATCAGAGCATCCAGACTCGCTCATTCAGAAGCTTTTAACACGCAGCTGTGGATAACGGCTCCGTGCATCACCTCTGCAGCAAACCAGGGCGCAGCCGGGCGGCAGCGAGCTGCAGGACTGACCTGCAGGGCACCACTGGCCCTCGCAGCCGTTCACCTCTCAGGTCGGTCACCGTCACCGCAGCACAGACCCTGAGCAGGGTCAGCAGTGTCCCACCGACCACGGGTGACAGTGGGATGAGCCCCCCACGCAGCCCGGGTCAGCAGCAGCAGGGCATCCTCCCGGTATAGAGGGAGCAAGAGGAAAACTTAACCCTGTCCTGGAGTTTCTTTAGGATGCTCCGTACAAAGGAAATTGGGATATCTGTCTGTCTGATCAACGCCTGGGTTTCTCCACTGAAACAAATCCCAGGCCATTAGCAGCTGTGCTAAGTGCAGATGTGTTCCTGCGCAGGAGCAGCCACCCAACCTGGGCACAGAGAAACCTCTGGAGCTGGTGGACAGATAAAATAATTACATCTGGCAGGTGACGACTAGCAAGGTGTCAGTCCCACAGAAATGTTTCGTACTTTGAAAAACATATTTAAAACTTAAGCTTAAAAATCCAGATGCAGGCTCAAAACTCTGCACTGTCTGAACTACTTTTGTTTTGCTTCCCCTTCCTGCTGTTCCCATTTTCCTGATACTCTGTTCTCTCAGTTCCTATTGAGAAACTATCCAGGTTCGAGTTATAAATGCCAAATACACAACCTTAGGGCTGCACCAAAATCAGAGTTTTTAAATCAGGTGCCTCTCTTACTTGGCAGTCCCAATATAAAAATAAAACCTTTATTTTCCCCAACTTTCACTGCACATTCCCGCTTTCTGCTATTTATCCACATTAATTCAGCAGCCAGGCTCCCGGAGAAGAGCTCTGCCCTCGAGCTCTCCTGGTGGCTCCCCATCTATTCCAACAACATACATCAACATTTCATAAAAGCCGTAAAATATGCCACAGTCTAGTTTTGTCTTTTATCTTTGAACATGCAAATAATTTGACTCCATCTTATCCAAGCACCCAATAACCAGGACCAGGAAAGAGCAGGATGGTTCCCTGGCCGGTGTCCCACAGCCCCCAGAGCCCCTGCCCCCGCGCTCCACGGCTCAGCCCGGCTCAGCTTAATCTGCACACAGAGGGGCACCCAGGAGTTAATCAATTTTTTGATTCTGTCGCCCTCTCCGAGGACATGGCAAGGGGACAGAGGAAGGCACCTGGCGAGGAGGAGAGCAGCGAGCCAGCCCCGATGCCAGCAGCAGATCCCGGCGCTCCGCGGGCTCGCGTTTTGCAGAATTACTTTGACTGACTTTAATTAAGCTCTCCCCAGACTCACCAGCTTGGAGAGATTAAAGCAAGAGAGATCACGCCAAAGAACTCGTGTCCCACACAGCTCTCGCTCTAAGCTTTTACAGTTCTGTAATTGAATTCACACACAAACGCAGCACAATTACGCTACGTGCAAAGCTGCACTGACCTACTTTCAAGCCAATTTATATGTACTCCATGGATGCTTTAAGTCACTTTACAAACAGAATATTTTTTTTTGTCTTTGTTACACAAATGTAACCATTACTGGCAAAAGCAGAAATCCCTCTTGTCCTGCAAAAGAGCCCTGCTATTGAGAAATTTTGCACAAGGTTTGCTTACAAGCAATTATCTTGCATTTCCCACCCTTTGCTCTGTGTCCATAGCAGATGGCTTCTTCAATTGCAGCAGCAACAGGGACCCGCAGACAGGGTGGCCCAGGGGGTCAGCACCAAAAGGCTCCTCTGCCGCGCCTGCCCCCGCCCC
>NW_010112668.1:28151-39502 GCF_000699245.1 Pterocles gutturalis | reverse complement strand
GGGGGAAAGCTGCTCTGGTGACAGCCAGTGTTTCCTTTCTGCCTGAACGCTGCAGCTTTGGAATTGCACCTGGACCTCAGCCTCGTTCCTCTCCTTGGGAAGGATGGAGGAGCAGCCAGCCCTCTTCCCTCCCCTGCTAAATGCTAATGCATTTAGGATGCTAATGCATCCTTTCCAAAGCATCCATGAAGTGCACACATACAAATTTCGGAAGGCTGATGCATGTGGATAATTGACCTGGCGGTGAGGTTTCCTGTGGAGCCGGGCGCCCGCAGGCTGCAGGAGCACAGTTAGCAGGGCAGGATGCACTGAACAGAGCTCATGAGAAAACGTTCCAGCAGATTTCCAGAGAAGAATGACAGTACGATGGAACTTAAACTGCTTGCAGAATTGTGTTGTTTTGATTCAATTACCTGCAAAAAAATTCTACCCGACACATCTCAGAAACAAAGTGAAGGAAATACAAATTCTGGGAGGAAAAAAACAACAAAAGCCTTCCAGATCAAATATTCACTTTGAATGTGTGTTTTCCTATTTCCACTTCTATATTATCTTTATCACTGTACAGTGTTCCATTTCAAGACCAGAGCTCTCTGCCAGCAGATCTCACCCAGGTGCTGCAAACGCTCGTCTCCAACCTGCCCTGCTTCAGCACACGGGCAAGGGGAGAGGGAAGGGGACCAGCTC
This sequence comes from Pterocles gutturalis, assembly GCF_000699245.1. NCBI lineage: Eukaryota > Metazoa > Chordata > Aves > Pterocliformes > Pteroclidae > Pterocles > Pterocles gutturalis. The sequence goes on along the minus strand of NW_010112668.1, from coordinate 38,815 downwards.
AGACCTCTCTGGTTCAGATGTCCAGGTCCTCAGGAGCAGCCCCAGAGCATCCACGCAAGCAGAGAAAAAGCCAAAGTGCCGCAGGACAGGAAGGATGGGGGAGCCCATCTTGGCACTGCCAGAGCCACAGCAGCACCAGCCTACAGAGCTGGACTGAGGGCACTTGGAGAAGAAAGAAAGAAAAACAAACAAGCAAACAAAAAAAACCCCCAAAAAACCAACCCCAACATAAACACCCAGCCCAGCCCTTGTGCATCACCCCAGAGTTCTCTACCCTCTTTGTCAATATACCTGAGGAGCTTCCTTTTTGCTTAAAACTTGCAAACCTGCCGACAGCAGCGGGAGCGCTGTGCCAGCGATGAGCGATGTGTGTCTGACAGCCAGCTGAATCCACTCACACGCCAACCTCCTCCCTCCTTCAGTTCCAACAGGTGAGCTTTGTTATGACATTTCAGGAGTTGTAGACTGCTGGCTTTTTCATCTTCTGTCTTAAATAAATCAAAGCAAATTATAATTCTGTTACCAAATATATAAAATCCTGAGACACAGAATAATTTTGAAGACCCCAAGAGACAAGCTCTCCATAAACACCTCCTGCAGAGCAGAAATGCAATGTGCTGAGAAGGGTAAACTTACAAATTAATTACTCCGTGCAGATCCCCATTTGGAGGCTTTCGTGAGATGTCCCTGTGCCCTTCCCAACCCGACAGCCCAGCCAGCAGAGGAACCACAGTCCTGCCGCCCAGTCCTCAGCAGTTCCATTTTTTGCTCCACTTCACAAGCAATCACCACAGGATGACAGGGATTTGCAAAACAAACAGAGAGCTGCCCAGCGCTGTGTTTGGAAGCTCTGAGCATGAAAATCCATTCCAGGACCTACCTCCCCCTCACCAAGATGAACCCCTCCTGAGCGTGCTGCAGAAATCTCCTGCTGGAAACACAAACAACCCAAAACTTGTTATTTTCTTGGCACAGTTAGCTGCACACCCCGGCCACCTGCAGTTGGCATCTGCACGAGTTCTCCCGGTCGCTGGAAGGGGACGACGGCGTGCGCTGCCTCCCACGGAGCTGGTCTCATCCACCAGCCGTTCCCACCAGGATGCCAGGGAGGGATCCTGCTTCCACCTTCTCCTTTTGCCCCCCTTTGAAGGTAAATCACTTCCAGCATACAGGGCAAGATGCAAGTGACCGGCTTCGGGGGGCGTGGGGCTGGACACGGGGCAGGATGGAGAGGCTCACCGCTCAGCCTGGGCACCTCCTGCCACAGTGAAACCCATCACCACCACTTCCATCAGCGAGCAGATTTCTCACTGATGGATGTTGATGGGAAATTCACAAGCAGCAGCATTTTTTAATATTTTGTTGAACATTTTCCCTCGGAAACATTCGCCATGTCGCAGATACATATGCTTTAAAAATAATTACAAATAATATTTTTCACATTTTCCCAGCACTTTTTGTGGATGAGCAGAAGTACCACACTCCTTCGTTAGCAACCAAAATATTCCTCTGTGTGCCTAAAACTCCTGCAAACTGCGTCTTCCGTGGCCCTGGACAACCACATTCTTCCCCCACGGCTGTCTCGGGTGGGAGCCCACCAATGCTGCGGCTTTGGAGGGTGAAGCCAATTTAACAAAAACTTGTAAAACTTCTCTACCATCAACACGACTTGCCAGGTAAGCACAACCTGGGGGAACAGCGCTGCTACTGCACGGATGAGAAACCACTCATTCAGACACCGAGCTCGTTATCCAACACCCAGCTAACGGCTTTATTCCAACACAGCCGCCTAAGAGCACGGTCAGTCTCTGTGTTAATGAAAAGCAAAGGAGACTGGACAAACGCAACGGAGGGGAAAGCCATTAAGAGACACTAAATACAAAAGACTTGTGTTGCTCTGCAAGGTTCCAGAGCTGAAACCACTCAGAGGTGGGTGAGTATTTGGGGGAATGTCGGAGACCTGCCTTGTTTCTCCTCCTGGCGTCTGCTCACGGTCACCGCTGGAGACGGTCCCAGCGAGGATGGTGCATGTCCCCCAGAGCGTCACCAGGGCAGCACACGGGTCACCTGCGTCTCCATGGACATCACCTTGCTCAGGAGCGGAGGAGAGGAGAATAGAATAGAATCACTATAAAGCTGTTTGTCTTAAAAAAACTTCAAGATAGAATTTTATTTTCGGAACAATAAAGCCCCAAAGGAGAAAGAAGCAATTTTGTTAACATCAATTCACCCCTTTCACTCGGCGTATTTACAGTTTTTTAAAAAGCATCTTGCTTGTCTCTGCCCTGCCAATCTTCAGCTCTCCCTCTGTATTTCTAATAGGTCTGCACTAATTAAATTAATTTCCCAGAATAATAACCTCCCTAGGACATGCAGCTGGATAATCCCTAACTCCTCATGAAGTTAGTTTCCTGTAGGGCTAGGGAGCAATTACAGCTCATTAGTCATCTGCCGTACGAGGACTCGACAGGGTTTGTATTGATTGTTTTTCCGAGAGCACCATGAGAGGAAGCAGGAGTGCGTGGGTGTCCGCGCTAGCAGAAGCTTCACGGGGAGATGCTCGATGTGCAAGCACGCACACAGCTCCTTAATCCCTATTTACACCAGGCCAACCCCCCTCTGGCGGGGACAACCCGCTGCCATCCCCCGGGGTGGCTGGGCTGGGACGTACCCCACAGTGGGACCACAGGCAGGACCCCCCGAACACGGGGGTCAGGGGACACCACAGCCCGAGACCCTCCTGCATCCCATGGATCAGCTGCTGCTGGAGCTCCAGCACATCCCAGCTGCAGGAACAGCTGCTAGAACCCGAGGAGAATGGTCACCAGGGTACCAGGGGAGCATCCAGCAGGTAACCTCCACCCAGAACCTTCCAGGAGCAGACAGACCCGTGAGGGTCCTTGGGAAACGCGACAGAAGACGCGGGGGACCGTGAAAGCCAGAGCCCGCTGTCCCCAGGAACAAATCTCTGCTGGGGGTCCCACTGCTGCTGGTTCTGCAACACGCAGGGCAATCACCCCATAAAACCTCCTGTGAGTGCGGCAGAACTGTTGATGTCACGCAGCACGGTCACACCGTGGGTATCGTACACAAGTGCTGACAGCAGCACAACACACGCCGCACACCATCACCCGTGCTGTGCCAGTGCCGACAGGGAATTCCTGCCAGCTCCCCGGGCATCTCTCAAGCTTTGCCTGTCCCAGAGCAGGGTGGAAGAACTGAAGTAAAATCCAAACTGGGCAGAAATCAGCCTTTTCTGGATGTACGGCACAATGGCAAGAGCAGCAGAGGCTGAACAGTTCCCACCTGAGTGCAAGACACCGTGTTTCCTGAGGTGGAGGTTCAAATACTGACCCAGACACCAACAGCGTTATTTCCAGTGGTGCTCCCTGGGCTGGTGGCGATCGCACAATCATGTATAAAATCATTCCTTAGACCATCACCAGCCATACCCAGGCATTGGACCACCACTAACACGTTCCTGCTGCTTCTCCCGCTCAGGCAGGTAAAGCAAACACCAAACCCCTTCAGCTGGGTGCAGGGGCAGGCTTCCAGCTGGAAAATAAATTCGCAAAAACACTTGCTCAGGGTGGAGCCCGGGCTCGGGGACTACAGCACACGCAGCCAGGAACCCCGCGACATTTGGGGCACAAAGTACATTGGGAATAAAGGACCCATTTGGCTCAACTCAGATAATTTATTTTTCCTCTCTGATGTCCAGCTACCTTCAAAGCTCACAGCTGCAGACTTGATTGGAGCCTTTCATGTTCCATTTTTTAACTGTATGTTGTGTATGTTACAGAGCAATAAATTTGACATTTCAAACGCCAACAAATGGCTACAAAATTGGCCCCTTGTGAATAATAGCCCAGCAGCATTTACATGTCATTATTTTGCCCAGGAATTTAATCTCCTAGACATAAAAGTTATGCTGAATGAAAGAGCACAGGATAATGATCTTTAAGCACAGGGAAGAGCCAGCCGCCACCGTAGGCACTGAAATACGTGCTGCTCTTCTCGAGCCATAAAGCAAACTCCCTGCGGCGAGGAGCTTTTCTGCTACAAATTTGGATAATGCTTCATGACGAACGGCACTACTTATTGTGCAAAGGCTGAAAGTATGGAAATCAGTCACCACCCTGCCAGTTGCACGCGGGTGTCTGAGTCACCCCCCTGTGAGTGCAAACCTGTGCCCCCGGGGCCGAGGAGGAGGAGGATGAAGAGGAGGAGAAGGAGGATGCTGTGGCCGCAGAGGCTAACAGTGCGCATCGGAGTTGAGCATCCACGCTAACACCCCAAACAGGGACACAAAGGAAGATTTGAGTCCATCATCAGCACAAGTTGTGTCTGATATAACGCTGTTCCTTGCACCCAGGTGATCTGCTCCTGGTGAGGGTGAGGACAGCACGCTGCTGCCGGCAATACGCATTTGGCTTTTAGAACAGCATCCTTCTGCTTTCTGGAGCACACCAGGGCTGGGTCCTAACCGACCTTTGTAGAGCAGCCTGGTGGGAGCGGTTCTACACACAGAGTTCAGATTCAACCAACTACCGAGGGGGTGCTCGCGACTGTGCTGGTCAAAACATAACTCCTGTTAAACAGAACTGCTGTCAGGAAAAACAAGATTGTCACAGCATCTTCAAAGAAAAAAAAAATAAATGAAACAAAGCAACAGAAATAAAAACCAAGGAGAATCTAATGCCGAGGATAGAGTACTAATCCTGTTTCTGGGAGTAACACAGAATATCTGCTATATTTGTACAGATATATAGACTACCTGTTTCACCACATGTGAAATACAGAGCTGGGCTCAGGACAAAATCAAACAAATCAATGGAGTGGAAAAAAATTAAAAAGTTCTTCAGATAGGAAAATTCTCAGAAATTTTTAAATTAGAGTAAAAAGTTAATTTCCCCCATTGATATAACACTCTGACACATCCTACCCCACTGCCCCAGCGACACCAGCACTGAGCCCCGTGGAACCACAGCCCGGAGGAGGATTCGTGGGCGCGTTGGGTTGTTCCAGCCCAGGGGGACACAGGGCTGAGCCCCACGGAGGGGACCCCAGCCCCAGCCCAGGCCCCTAACTCATCACCTGCAGTTTCAAAGCACACATAAACCCACTATTTTCCTCAGCACATATGCATATTCAAGGACATATTCTGGCACACTGAGGACCTGCACTGCAAGTAAACTGCTTAATTAAGACTCTGAAAAGTGAATAACAGAGCTCCGGGAAATCCCTAAATCCCAGGAAACCAGCCACCAGCTGCTCCCAGCCCCAAACACGCCTGCTGCCGCCCCGAGGACCACGCACACCCTGCGCTGGATACCTTGGAGCAAGGGGTTGTCGCGTGGCTGAGTCACGCCCAAAGCAGCATTCACATGTGGTGTCTTTTTTTTAACTTTGTTTGCATTCAGCAGTTCCCAGAAGATGAAAATCCAAACGTGTGGCAGGAATTCTGGATGTATGTCGGCGCAGATGAGCAGAACCGCACCGGGGCAGCAACAGGCACGTTACTAAGGGAAGATTCAGCAAAAATTGGATACAGCACCTTGTCCCACTTCTGGCACTAAAAATGATAAATTCAGTTAGATTTGAGTGACAGTTTCCAAAATGTTAATGCTCAATAGGTTATTTACATCCCATATCTGTACTTCAGGCTGTGCCATAGATGCCCAGACCCTGAATTGCTCGGCATTGTGCTGGCTCGTGCAGGGAGCCCAGCGGCTAAGCAGGACCTGTTAAGCTCCAGCCCATCCTCTCCAGGCGGGTAACCAGCTCTATTTAATAACAAACCAACTTATTTTGAGTACCTGGGCTGCCCAGAATTATCAGCTTTGAATGACAGTAAACACTGACTGAATTTAAAGCAGATGACATTTGAGAAATTTCATCTCATTTTCGTCTCGATTGACTCCAGATGAAGTTCTTACATAACTTTGACATTTAGTGGCTTCATCTGGGCAGAAATTTCCCGTGCCTTATCCTGCCCTCTCACTCTTTTTTCTTTTTTTCTTTTAAGATTTGAAGTGTTGCTGAGACAGATTAACTTTTCTAGTCATCAGCGAAAAGCAACCAAGGGAGCATAACATGAGCCACCCGACAGCGGTATTTTGGTGCCGAGGGAAGGAGCCCAGCACCTCCCAGAGCAGAGGCGGCACTGGCGGCACTTCTGGTTGACCGCGTGTTCCTCATCACGGAGTCAAGGACAAGCCTGGAGCAGCTGGGGACTGGCAGGGGAAGTTATTTTAGCGGAGCAATACGAACCAAGTCATTAGCCGTCTCTGGACCACCTTTTGTCTCCTAGGAGACCCGGGATTTGAACGAGCTGCCCACCCTCCGCAGGTTTTTTCCTGCGTTTGGACTGATCATGGCTGTTGCTTGCTCGGTTTTGACTTTCACAGTCACATTAAAGTCAGCGTTGGACAGTCTGCAAATGCAGCCTGTGTACCTTGTCGGCAGGTGATGGGGATAATGGAAATAAAATCCTTTATCATAGCCAAAACACTTGCAAATCAAACTTTGATTTGAAATTCAAAAAACAAAATTCAAAAAATCTGCTTTAGGTAGTTATGCACGTTTACACCAGGACATAGCTCACTATCCTAGAACATTAAAACTTCAAATTAAATCTATTAATTAGGATATTAATTCCGTTCTATATCCTAGATTAGCAAATTAACATCCCTTATGGCTTCCAGAAATTATCTGCTAAAAATAGGAAAGATTATAAACCAGCCTGATGTTACCTCCTTCCCTTACCTGCGGGGAAATCCGCACTGCCGAAGCCGCTCGCACACAGCTGCCCAGCGGTTTCAGTGTTTGTAGGTACTAAGCAAATCGTAAGCGATGTGTTGTACGAGACTCCAGGAGCCCTGCCCGGGGATGGAGCCCCGGCTCTGCCGCCGCTTCCCTTCCTGCCCGTGGTGCCAGCCCGCAGCCCCGAAGCGCAGCGGAGCCCGTAGAACAGATGTGTTACCGGCTGCCCAACCCGCTCTTTATTCCTGACCTGTTATCCTGTGAATTCCGCACAGTATATTTCAAAAGATTACTCAGGCAATTAGATCTTAGGCAAATTATTCAGTGAACCATTTATTGAACTAATTTTGACCCCTTTTCCTTTTTTAATTACCCACTAATAGAATTTGATTGCTATGGGTGCACACGGCTAATGCTTTTTAGTGAGCTCTCCATGAGACTTCTTCTCAGGTGGGTTGTTCACACTCAATTCACCTTCACTGCAAATTATTTGTGGCACGTGGCCACTCAAAATATCCCCTCAGAGTATTTCTACTCCAGGACCGGAGGAGTGGAGCTTTTCCAAGTAGGAGGAGTAAAATACTGATGTTACAAAAGCATGACAGCTGTGCTTTGAAGCACAGGAAAGAAAACATAATTCACATGAAAAAAAAAAAACCACAAACCAAAATAGAAAAGATCATATGGCCGTAGAACAAATTTATATTTTCCATTTGATCAAATAACTGTGAATACATTTTGAACAATATTCATCTATCCCTACCGCTATGTGTTTTATCCTCTAATCACACATTATATAGAATCCAAGGAATCCTTTCCAGGGACAGCGCTCTGCTGTGCCATTCAGCTGTTAAATCAGACACTTCTGCTCCTGTTTGCGACAGCTAACGATGCTAAGAACAGCGCGTTTCTCCCAGCCAGGCTGCGGTCACACCACCCCATCGCGGTGGGTGCAGCCAGGTTCCGTGTCTGTGACGTTGGCCAACGGGTCAGGGCTCCCGAGAGCCGACGGTCCAGCCAAGCGCTCCCGTGCTGCATCGGTACGGCCGCCTGCCAGCGGGGCTGCGCGCTGCTCCGAGAGCTCGCCGCTGATGAAAAATGATTAGGAAATAGATGGATATGGAGGTAACAGCAGGCTCTCGTTATCCCGAGAAACGTGAAGCTGGTGAGTTGAACACGTTCCGTCCTCCCCCGTTTGTGCTTCAGCAGCCATTTCAACCTGCTCCGGGGTCTGGGCGCGGGGCAGGGCCAACCAGCGCGGTGTGTTTGCTCCAGATGACAGCAAAATAAATAATTTGTTATTCAGAGCTCGATACAACAACAAGCGTGAGCAGCTGCTGCTCGCTGCAGCCAAGCTGGCGGCTCCTTTCCCCTCCTCAGCCCCCAGCACGGACTCGCACGTCCTCGCCGTGCACGCGGGGCATCGCCGTAAACCTGGGGGTGTGCCTCGGCACAAGCACACCGCAGTGCTGATATCTGAAGATTTTTATTTGTTTCATTTTAAGCAACAGCATGGTTATCACCAAAATTGAGTTTAGGCTGAAAAGGAAAGAAAAAAGAAGAAAAAAGCGGTGTCTATGTTAAAAAGCTCTTGTCTTTCCTCGAGACGCTCTGGCAGCCACGCTTTGGGGCAAAGAATTGAAATATTGGTCTCCATGAAACTAGTTAGAGGCTATGAGTTATTGGTTAATGGGATAAATTAGTTTCCATGAAAAATTGCCCCCATTTAACTCTATCATAAGCCTTTGGCCACATAAGCTGCCTAGAGGAGATAGAGATCTATTAATTAATACTTGCCTCAAGCAGCATTAATTTTGCCTGAGCTCAGGCAGTGGGTTTTCCAGTGTAATTATTCCCCATGGAGTGTGGGTACATCCACTCCCAGGGACACCCACGTCCCCAGGCAGGTTTTCTCCTGTCACACAACAGTCGTTATTGGCCAGTTTGGGCCTTTTTAGGGCAGAATCCTTCATCTTCCCCACCACCCAGCTGCCCATCACGCTTGGCAATAAAAAGGGTCTTTAGAAGTTCATGAAGTTTTTCAGGGAAAAAATATGAATATTAATCCTAAGCATTGAGATAAACAGCCATGCTGCATTTGAAAGGATGCTCTATTTGTTCTAGGGATCTTTTGGTTATAAAATCAATGAAGTGTTAATGATCTTCAGCATTACTTTAGCTCACTGGGAGTTCCAAAACAACTTTTTTTTTTTTAGTCTGTGGCATAAATTCATAAGTTGCTCAGTTTGACCAATTTGTCAAGACAATTTCCATTAGTAAACATGAATATTTAATGAAGGGGAAAACTGGCATGAGCAACTTCACTCAAGCAACTAATGACTTACTGGAAAACAAGTAAGACACATTAATATGCCACTTCTTTAAGTATTTGCAGAGCATAACAACCCAACTATTTCAGTAAAACCCTTATTTTACTCTGCCTTTATCTATGTATCGAGCATTGCCATTGCATATGGATGTCAGCAAGTTAACCCAAAGATAATCACTGTTTTGGTTTAATAAGTGCTGCTTGTTCAGGAGTGGTTTCACAAGATGACCTAACAGTGCCTTCACCTCTTCCATTGCTAAATGAGCCAAGTTGTTGGCTTTTTGTTTAAAGACAAATAAAAGGCGTTATAACTATCAAGTACTTGTTAGTGTACATGGAAGGAGGGAAAACCACCGCAAGGCACTGAAAACCCAACTGGTGACCCAGGAGCTGCTCCAGATCTTAAACCACAACCAGTCACCACCAGCAGGAGCAGGGTCTCTGCCCCAGACAGCCTCTGGTGACATTGCCCTACGAGAACATCAGTCAGCCTTGCTGAACACACCTCGGGGCACTTGAGGGAAAAATATTGGCGGGAACAGCAACGGAGGCACGAAAGCACAACCAGTGGTGAAGCCCTTTATACAAGGAGATGGGCAGGGGGTTGTACCTTTTGCAGGTGTTGCTGCTTGTTGTCAGCCATGAACTCAGCCGAGACCACACCAGAGATGCTCTCCCTTTCCCACTTACTCCTTTCTCCCATTGCTGATGCCAGGGCGGACCACGCTGCCGTGCCTCGGAAGCATATCGCTGCGGTCAATCCCGCTTTCCTCCAGCCCGCAGGCTCCTCTGCCCACTCCCGAGCGGTGGGGTTTGCTCTCGCACAAGGTGTAGAGCTGGTATCAAACTGGGGGCTCTGCGTGACCTGCCGGCACGCTGCCTCTCTCCAGAGAGTCTGTGCTGGTTGGGTTTCGGGGTTTTTGGTCTCAGACCCGCCACATGGGCTGTGCATGGCCGGAGAGCCAAGCCCATCCATACGCCTGGCGTCTGTAAAAAGCCATAATTGCGATGAGCACAGTTACACCACTCGAGAAGGAAGCCAGCATCTCTCCAGCAGCAGCTCTCTTCCCCGCTGACCTCCCTCTGCTGCAAATCTCTTCTGACAGGCGCTCACGACTACTAAAGCGAAAAGCTGTTTCCTTTAGACACTATACCCGTAAAATATACTCACTCTCTTAATTACATGCTCAGTTTTTTTTCTGAAAGCTCTACCCATGCATGTAGGCAATAACTCAAGCTCAGAGGCAGGGGACCATGCACAGTCGGGTGGAAAACGAGCCCCCCTGGAGCCTGGGGACTCTGGTGGGGTTGGGCACCAGCTCCAGTCCCCATGAAACACCATAAAAATTATCAAGATGCTATGTTGTCTCCATTCTCCCTTCAAAATACAGAAACAGAAAAACAAACCCACTGTCTTATTCCTCTTTACTTCAATAAAAGAAAAAGGAAAAGCGGTCAGAGTGCAAATACCTGCGCGGTGCCTTCATCCCATCCCGTGCAGAGCTCCTGTCCAGCAGCACTCCATGCCCGTCTGCCGGAAAGGAAAAAAATAAATAAATTAATTCAGTGA
>NW_010112668.1:17706-28136 GCF_000699245.1 Pterocles gutturalis | reverse complement strand
AACCCGCATGTCCTCGGCTCCTCCAGAGGGGGTGAACCTGGCAAAAGCCACCCTCCCTGCCCATGTTTGGGAACACGCGAGGACAACCGCTTTGCCAGAACGCTGCAGGAGATCTGAACGTCACCGACAAGAAGGGCACCAATTGATCCGTTCTGTCTCAGAAGGAAGAGAGAACTGCTATTAGCCAGGGCACGGGGAAGATGAAACATTTTTGTTTGTTTAAAGAAATACCCAACTGAACTGAAAAATCTTAATAGATAATCTCTGCCGAGCATTTCTTGTGCAGTAATTCAAGAACATCAAAAGCACGCTCGCCAGCCCAATTTCATGTGAATTTGATATGGATTTACCCACGGCAGAGGCTGTTTGAAGTCTGCACCAAGACACCTTTGTGCTCTTCCACCCCAAAGCATCCTGCTTCCATATTTCAGAGCAGTTTAGCAAAAAAAACCAAACAAACAAACAAACAAAAAAACAAAAAGGGAGCAAAACAAAACCAAACAAAATAAGAAAAACTAAGAAACTATTAAAAAGTATTCCTTTGAAAAGCACAAAGTACAAGAGAAAATGGCTTGTTTTCCATACCCTGCCTGTAGTCTGCAGGCAGAGCGAGGAGCAGGGAGAAAGCACATGCAGACATCCACATGCTTACGGAGGAGGAAAAAAAAAAATCAAAACTTTTCCTTCTGCTGCCAGTGCAATTCCAGCGTCTTGGAATCGTTCTCCTCTCGCTGCTTTACGTAATCCGAGGGTGGTTGGGGAGGGAGCAAAGAAAGAGAAGCTCAGCATCACCTTGTCTGGTTGGTGATTACCAAACAGCGGGAAATTTGCAACACCAAACTGTTGTTTCTGTGCAGCTGCAATGCCAAAAACATCTTCCCGGACCTGCTCACCATGGATGCCCCAGAGACAACCGAACTAGCGGAAGGCAGGCTGCTGCTGTCACAGCGCGGGGAGTTCAGGAGGGAGCTGCTGCCTGCCTCTCCCCGGCAGCTCGTCACATCTCCGGGCTGATCAATTTCCAGTTTTCTGTGGGAAGAGTTCAGGTTCCCCAGCCCCAGGGGCACAGAAAGAGCGAATTCACTGAACCGCACAGCGGCCCTGCCGCAGACCCTTCAGGAAATGCAGCCTGTAGCGATGAACACTGAGCGGACCTTGTTCCACTCCCTAAAATGGTTTTCCAAGAGGTTCCCTACCTGCAAATGCGGATGTGAGCGACAGCTGGGCGCCGAGCACAGCGGGGACCATGAGACCAAGGAGCTGGAAACAAACCACGAGGAAAGAAGGGTGCAGATGGAGGGGGACTGTGGCGTCTGGGAGGAGAAAGGAGAAAGACAACAAATCAGTAGGAAATAGACTCAACTAATGATTTTAGAAGTCTGTAGCTAACACTACCCCAAGTCTTTTTAAAGTTACTTATCTAACTCTACCACCATGTTTTCCTCCAAGTCCATTCCCCTGAAATGAACAGAAATCGCTGCATCCTTACGAGTTTTCACAGAGTTCCCCACAGTTCTGAGTCACCGTCAAAAATCTGTTCGGAGCCGTTGTTTTGGGTATAACTTCACTACCAGGGCATGATAAAATTCAGAATGAAATATAAGAAACCAGCAATAAACTCTGTCTATAAAATAAGGGGGTTTTTTTTGGTTTTGTTTTTTTTTTTCAGTACATTCTTTTTCTGGAGCAATCATTCGCAGAGATGATATAAGCAGGGTGCCTGGACAGCAGCTTTCCAGTACTAGGGACTTTACTGGAAGGGAATAAAACCCTGAGAACTAATAAAATATTCTAGACTTCCCAAGGCCAAACATGTGGAAGATAAGCAGGGTCACCCCCGGGGTGGATTATAAATACACACTGTGCATCAAGTCCCTCCAAATCCCCTTCTCCCACCCCACCCACTTCTTAACACAAAATAAGATAAAATACAGAAATAGCTCTGAGCACACTTGGAGGTTTGATCTCGTAACGGAGGAGCTGGAGAGTGCCAAACCCACACCGGGTGGGAAGGACACGGGTTTGTGCTACGGGCAGCTGGGAAAAAATACCAGAATCCACATACATACATACCCACACAAACGCTTCCATTTAACGTGCGCGAGGAAAGCTTTCATTCCCGTTAATTTGCACGATAAACCTCTTCACTAATTACACACTGTGCTTACACTAATCACCTGCCTGAAGCCATCAGATTTTATGTGGGGTTCCTGTCAGATCTCATAAACGAAGCCGGGCTGGATGACAAGCCTCCTTATGACCCACCCTGGTGCTCAAATAACACGGTGGGTTGCAATTCTTCCTTCTGGAATGACCAGCTCATTCTCAGCGCAGTCTGCCTCTGCTGCTGTCCACCCTCTTTTTCCAGAGCCCACAGCAAGGCTGTTGGGTTTTCCTCTTTTTTTCCATTGGGATGTTGTTTTGCTGCCCACCAAAACTCCAGGTCCCTGCTGGTTTCATCCTACCTACACTCCTGTCCCAAGATGCTTCCTCACTCAGAAACAGACACATTTCAGGAGTAGATGCACTGTTCTTCCCAGCTTTTTACATACATTCAACAGAGAATTAATACAAAAAACTCAGCTGAAGGGCTGTAATAACTCAGGATTGTTGCACAGAGCCACCAGTAAGGCTACCACCAAGGAGGGATGCAAACCCCAGCACCCAGCAGCACCTTTCCCCCTCTTCACCCTCTTTTTCCTGGTGCCTGGCGGCAGCAGCACACCCAGCACTGCCCGTGCAGTCCTGGGGGATGTCTGCTGGGGGTCCGATGGCACCCACAGACCGCAGCCACTGCCCAGACCCTCCTGGTGGGACTGGCTTCCCAGCGCCCTGCTGCCAAAGGCAAACCCCCAGCAGCTCACCCAAAGACAGGTTCTCAAAATCCAAACGCCCTCCTCCTCCGTCACGCTCCCCAGCGGCCCCGCAGCAATCATTTATTTCAAGACAATTAAACTTTCTGCCGCGGGGGCAGCCCCATGCAATTCTGAACGCCCTGTGCAAACATTTCTTTACTAATGAAATTAAACGTCAGGGACACGCGCCGTCAGGATAAATTGATACAGTGAGCTCTTCTTTAGCCTGCCTCTGATAAATCACGTGCAACACTTGGAACAAGATTCATCAGGGTTTATTAGAGCCTTGGCTGCTCTCAATTCCCAGGCTCTGATCCAGTGAGGTTGAAACTAGTATCCCATTAAAGGTAATTGGAAGTGCTGAACCATTTCATGATGAATTCATTTTGTACTTAAATACACATAAAAACAACCAGACTTGAATGACCTCTAGCCATGTATATTTTTTAAAAAATTACTCTGAAAACAGATGGAATAAAATCATTCTTATCATTGACTGTCACCTATAGTGACGGCTGTAACAACCCCACACACCCAAAAATTTAACGTGGAAGAGTTTCGAGAAGGATGCAGACAGCAGCAATTAAAAGTTTGGGTTTGCTGGTCTGGAGGAGTTTGCTTTACGTTGTAATAGTCAGCCTTCTCTGTTCTCTGCTGTACCCTCCTCTTAAGAGCACAGAAAATCTTCTAATTTTAAAATTTTGGCTTGAAAACTTTTTATTCTGATTAAAATATCTTTTGTCTAAGTAACTTTTTTTGGCAGGGGGAGGACAACAGTTTTCTTTTGTACTTCTAATGAAAATAAAGCAGAGAAGCAAAATGCATTTGTTCTGGAGTTTCTACAATGGACTTGCACAAATGGAGTGTGAAACTCCCACAGCGTGCTGCAGGATCAGCATCTAGAGGTGGAACTGGGTTTTCCAATGCTGCCCGCCTGGGAAGATTGACCAGCCCCAGCAGCAGCCAAAGCAGTTAGCTCTGTTTTCAGAGCAGGAAATTTGTCACCAGCCCACAAAAGAAAACAGGCACTGATATCCAGAGAAGAAATTCACCTTCAGCTGGTGACAAAGCTCCTTTGCCTGACCCAGAACACTCAGGTAAGGACCCAGCTGAGGGAAACGCTCCAGCGCGTATCATCAGCGTTCTCTCCTGCACCCAGGAGATTTCATGTACTTAAATATTTTCGGAAGTAGCGTTACAAGGGTTTTATAAGTGTGGCACTTACACATGCAGCTCGGCTGTACAGAAGCTACAAACCCCAGTGCAGGTACTTCAGACGCCTGCCCTGGTGTTTCAGATACAGAAAAAGAGCCCTGAGATGCTCAGTCCTTGGCTCAAATCCTCTCCCGAGGGCTCCACACACACCCCTCGGTGTGCTCAGGGTCCTCCCCTTTGGAAAGGGTGGTTCATTGGGTTCACGACTCCCCAGAAGCGCTCCAATGAGCAGAGGAGGTTCAGAGACCAGGATCTGAATGTTATGGGATCTGCAGGACTCCTTGACACCAGGGTCCCGGCTGGGAGCAGGGACATGCCCCCCACTGCGGACGGGCTCTGGCAGTGGCTGCAAACCCCTCTGAGGCTCCACCAAAGCCATCGGAGGGGACAGTCCCCCCCTTCCTCTCAGTTCCTATACCTGAGCTCCTAAAATACAGCCTGGAAAGTGAAACACAGGGTTTAAAATGGTTAAACAGATGTAAAGTAGAGAATGGATTTGACAGGACAAAGACCCTTAAAGTTATGCAAATGCCACTTTCTCTAGTGTCAAACCCAGCAGGAAAATATCAAATCATCGTAAAACCTCCCCAGGAACAGAAAGCGACACACCTCAGGTGGAGCCGAAATCCGCTGTCTTCCCCAGGTGGCTGGCAATTCACTCACGGGGGGGACACTCGCACCCTGCGAAGGAGCGGCAGAGCGGAGGACAAGTGGCATGGGGCAATGGGAACGGCTCCTGCAGAGCCCCAGTTCTCACCCGATAACGTCACCGGGACAGTGGCGTGCCGTGGTTCGTTCTTCCTCCTTCGCACCTGCAATAGTTGGACTTTCACCAAGAGCTGGGCTGTTGCGGGAGGTTGGAAGAGGGTTAATTTCACTTTTTTCCCCATTGAAAGTCACATTCCCCTCCTTCCCTTCTCAAAAACAAAGGATTAATTAAAGCAGCATTGATTTTCCATTCCCTTCATTAGATCCTGTTTGATCTGAAAACTTAATAAACTATTTCTGGCACACAATGAAATATTGCGAGTTACATTTCGATGAGAGTTTCCAAGCAGTCTCTTTCTTAATTATAATTAAAATGCTTAGACAGGAAAATAGTTACACGAGTGGGCAGAGGTTCGGTATTAGTGAAAAGTCCATGGAAATTAAAGAGAAACTCTGCATTGGAGGTTCCAACCCCCTCGTCCAGTGTTTCTGCACTAGGGTGGAAATGCCATCACTGCATGGCACCATGGAAAGGGGATGTTCCGCATTTAACCAGCTGCCTCCTGACCCAGGGCATCTCCTTTCCCCTGAGATTCCCCAGGTTCCACCTTTGCTGCCGACAGGCAACAGCAGCAGATCCACGAGGACACGGCACGAGGTGCGGGGCTCCACCACCTCCTCCCTCTGTCCACAGCACCCCCAGAGCCCCGATGGTTAATCACTGCTGTTAATCACTATGGGTTCGTTCCAAAATAAAAAAGAACTCAAGGTTTATAAAGCAGCTCCTGTAGAAAGCAAACCCCATGAGGAAAGCATCAGAAACACAACAAATGCCTAAACGTGTGCTGTAGCTACAGAAACACTACAAAGTAGAAAATTCCCACTCAAGATAGGTTTATAATCCATTTTCAGTGGGAAAAAAAAAAAAATTCTTTAATCTGTATTTGAGCCCTAAATGTTTTTTGAAAATGAGTACAAGAGAAAAAGGAACACAGTGAAGCTGAAGCTTGATTTTCAATTTGAAAGTACTTCAGGGAACAATTTTCCTGCTATCTGCTGCAGCTTTGGGCGTGTTATTTTGTTATTAGTTCACAAACAACTTTTTTTTTTTAACACATGTGATTGTTCAGCAAATTACAGTATTTCAAGTTGTCATCTGCAGCTGCTGGTATGCTGATTTCTGGAGTGCTGAATCCAAAATCCCTTCCGCACCCCACAGAGACCCTCTCAGAGCTGCTCTAAACGCCAGCGGATGCTCTCAGCACCCCACGCAGATTTAAATGACGCATCCCAGGGCCCGCAGAACCCCGTAAATAGCCCCTGCCCACACAGCGAGTCACGACCGTCCCCCCGCAGCCCCCCAGCCCTGCTGGAACCGGCGGGGGAGGACAGGGGCTCGGAGCCCTGAGCCAAGGGTAACGCCGGCGGGCACAGCAGCTCCTGGGGCTGGGGTCTGTTCTCCAGGCAGGCGGGGCACGGGCTGATGTGTCCCCCCTCGAGCAGCCTCACTGCCCTTTACGAATGTCCTGTTGCCCTTTTCCATGAGCCCCTTCGCTTCTCCACGTTAAAAACAGGCTCTGAAGCCTCGCTTGCCCTGCTGCACTATCTTATCGTCATCAGGAAAGTTTTTGAAGCTTCGCAGAGGATATGTTGGATGAATATTATGATCTCACCTTTTTATACTTGCTGAATATTTAAAGCTTTTTATCTCCCTTAAAATAAATCTCTTCCAATCGGCAGGACAGAGGGCTACCGTTTCCATAGCAACCACTCCTCAGAAAAATTTTCTTTTGGTAAATACAGCAGAATTAACAACGGAGTTTTAACATTTAATCATATCCTTTTAGGCATGTATGAAAGAAGGTAAACTTCGGTTCACCTTGCTTCTCTGCTGTCTGTCTCGTTGACCAAAACACGGCTCCCCTCCAGCAGCCAGGAGACAGCAGCGGAGCACCTGGGAACTCATTCATTATGCTGTTAATCAGGCTGACAGGCACCCCTGGAAAAGAAATCAGACCGAAAATTGCTGATGCATCTTCCATTGCTGCAGTTTCCACAAGGTTAGAAAAAGTCACCTTGGACAAAATCTTGGGAGTGCGGAGGCAAGGGTCTGGGTAACACATCCAAACCAGCACTCTGCATTCTGCATCAGGCGCAGAGGAGCTGGAACCCAGCGCTCCTGGCAGGAAACCGCAGCTCGCGGTGTGATTCCCTGACTCGGATACCAGAGTGGAGCGGCAGTTCGAGGGGCCTCGCGCCCCGTCCCACCCCTCCAGTGGGCACAAAAAGCACCCATCCCCTTCTCCTGGGAGAAAGGAAACTCTCCCCCGCCTCTGGTCACCCCTCCAGCCAGGCACCTTCTCGATACCACAGGAACCGACAGAAACCTGCGCAGCGCTGCAGACCCGGTGTCTGGAGAGCTGCTGGAGCTCGGGGACAGACACCGCCTCAGCTGTCACCGCTGCCACTGCGGCACTGCTGCCCCATGTACTGATACAGCAGGAAAAAAAAGTTTGGTTAATATTTTTTAAATCAATCCAGTTCATTTCCAGGATATGTCTTTGCATGACTGCTCCCATGCATGCTCCGCTGCACAGTTCCCTGCCAGAAACGCCCGCATGCGAGAAAAACCTTCACTGCAGATCACCGATGGGAACCAATGCCAATGCCAGGGGGAGCCTCCACACGTGCTGCAACCCAGCGCAGAGATCTGGGTTTCTCCATCCAGAAGCAGAAGATCGCCTGCCCTGCTAATCAGATCAAAACCGCTCAGCTCTCAAATGAGGTTCCCACGTACGAATGAACTATGAAATTGGAATTCGCAGGCTGAAAGTTTTCACACAAAACTCAGTAAACAGTTCCTACCAACTACAGTTGGAAAAAAAAAACAGCTTTAAATTGACCTTAAGCTGCTTTTTGCCATGCTCTAAGCTATCTCACATATTAGACCTCAAACATTTCAGCCCGTTTTTAACAAGAGCAGTTCAGCACTAGCTATAATGCATGGGGCAGGTAGAATGGATTTACCATATGTAAATGTATTTGTATGGGCTTGTAATAAAATTCACTGCCATGCTATTCTGACTATTTTTCTACTACAAAAAATGACACAAAAAGGTGAAAAAGCATATCTGTCCTTACCAAGTAGAGGGACGACTGCAGAGTCTCAGGGTGACCTGAGAAGAAAGAACATTACAATTCATCTATTGTTTAACCCTTCAGAATAATAAATTTGAAGATCTGACTTGCAACCTCAACTAAAAAGCTTCTTTGAAGCTCTTGACAAAGAAAACATTTCATAAAGGCCATTTCCTCCTCAGGTCGTCTCAGCACCACTTACAGAACCTGATACACGATTGAGGTCATGCCAGAACATCGCCGAACATCATCCCGGGCCACTCCACTGGAGAGGAGCCTGGGCATGGCCATCTGCGCACAGACACATCATTGCACAGAAACGGGAGCAGAGAAAAAAGAAATCAAGAGGCAGGCACCCAGAGAAAGAGGGGCAATAAAGCCATTAGGCTGTCTGAAGTTAAAAGCTATAGAAAGATTGTCACGGCAAACAGTGATAAGCCATAAAACAAGATCAAAGGATGTGCCCGTCATGTTGAAAGCAGCCAAAAGGAAGAACAAAAACCGGTTGCTCCATGCTGCCGTTGGAGTACAGCGCTGGCCACTAACCGCCGTGTGCCAGGACCTGCTGTTAAACCCCGGCACCAAGGGACCTGGCCTTACCCAGCCACTGCTTTGTGACAGCAATCACAGCCGAAGGCGGTTATTTTCCTAGTTTTCACTGAGAGAAATCTTGCCAGGAGGTCTGACGGGACACCAACAGGTCCCTGCGCTGCTTGGAGGCTGGCACACTCACCAGCCAGCAGTAGCTTTGCTTAGATACCATGTGCAATATTTTTCTGTCCCTTGAGCACCTTAAAGCACCTCTTGGCATTTATAAGCAAGAAGAGTCTCGTGCAAGGAGAGGATCCAGCTTTCCAGAGGACTGCAGTCCTCGCTTTGCACACACAGTCTGAGCAGCCTCAGGCATGGGCACCAGGGTAAAAGAGAATCCTGCTGCGGCGATGGGACCAGCACCAGTGCTGGCACACAGCAGCACCATCCTGCTCCAGCCCCGCACCTCTGCAGCACGCAGTCATCTCAGCCCCGTAAGCACTGGGACTGTTCCTGTGTTCCTTCCCGCATCCTGGACACCGGCAGTCGCAGGATACAACCCCGTGGGCACGACACGAGGTGACCCGGGTTAGAAGAAGCCCTCGGGTGTGAGGGTGGAGGTGACGCTGGGAGAGCATCCCGAAGAGGGGGTCTTTCTCTGGGTTCACTGCCAAGATGAACGGGACAAAACAGACCAATACACATCAAAGGAAACTGATAACTTCACAGCTATCTGGCAACCCTGTTTGCACGGCTCGCTAACTGAAGAAAATGTGAAGAGGGCTGTGCAGAGGGCAGGGGAACGTGTCCTACCCTGGTCCCATCTCGTTGCATCACAATGAACTATTCAAATTCTCAAAATAAAAAATGTATTCATAAGGCCCTTTAAACAGTAACTTCCCCAAACCTGGGCTCCACTGCCACTCTCCCAAACTGCAGCGTGACACAAAAACCAGCTCAGCTTTTACCCGCGTGTGACGTTACAGATGGATTATGAGATTCACATCAGGAGTTGTTTGGTCTGGAAGCAAACAGCTGAGGAAAGAACAGCAGAAACAAACCACCTGTATAGCTCAGGCCATGCTCCGAGGAAGCCAATCCCAAACGTGCCATGGAAAAGGTGAGACAGGAGCACTGAGGCCAAAAGGAAAGGAACCCCAGCCTGGCTTCTGGCTGGGGAAAGGGAAAATGCTTGAACTGTTAAGGAGTTACAAGAAAAAACATTTTTGAAAAGGCGTCAGCAGAACTCCTCCCCAGCACAACTGGACGGGCACGGGGGCATCTCACAGGGCAAGGTCTGGGGAAAAGGGTTTGTGCCAAGGATGGGAGCCTGGGTTTCTACAAAGCAGAAAAAACAATCTCTTGGGAAGTGCTGCCATCCCTCGAGGAACTGAATTCCTCCCACTTCTGGTAACACAGATGCAAATGAAAACCAACTAAGTGCATGTAAAGACTTGGCTTTACCGGGTCTGGGAAGCAGGGAAGAGCCATGCGCAAGAGACGCTGTAGATCAGCGGTGGCGAGCGTGGCTCGGACCCCCCACGAGAAACCCAATTCCAGCTGGCTAATGCTGTTATTAAGTACTTGGGCAACACGATGTTCCAGGGATCGAAAACACGTCGTGTAATTGATGATTTTATACCGACAACACACCAAAGCAGCAGGGATGGGGAACGTGTCACAGCGGGGTTCGTCCCTTCCCTTTGTGAGCGCACAGGGATCCGCACCAGCACCGAGCACCAAGCGCAGCCCTGCAAGGCATCCTCTTAACACTGTGATCCAAAGGAAACAGTGCAACTTTTATACAAGCACCATTGCAGTAATAAGAGACCAAAAGCACATCCACCAACCTGACAGCATCATTAAACTGCAGGGCTGTGTATCTGCTCCCTCCTGACACACCTTTGCATGCGGCAGTCTTACATTCTCCTGGTGCTTTGCTGCATCCATCCGTCCCAGGCTACGTTCTGTGCCTGTTGAATT
>NW_010112668.1:0-17675 GCF_000699245.1 Pterocles gutturalis | reverse complement strand
TGCTGAAAGCAGAGGGCTGGGGATTTCCTAATTCTGTTTTGGGAGAGGATGCAGCTGTAGTGCTTTGTGTCTTCATTTTGTGCTTGCTGTCACATGCAGGGTTGTTTCCCAGGAACACTGTCTCCCTCAGCAGTATCCACAGACAAAGTCACCTCCAGATAACAACCTGGACGGTGACAGTCTGTGCCCGGGTGCTTTCGACAGCCCATTGCCAGTGAGCCTTGCTGAGCGGTGTCAGCAGCTCACGCACAACGTCAATAACGACACAAGAAACCGTGCTGTCAGGTGTGTTCTGCACTCAAACTGCTGGCCCATGTTAAGAGTCTTGGAATCTGAGTAAATGTCCATACCTGGAAAATTAATCCAGATTTAATGTCACGTTGTAAAGCCACTTGCAAAGTTTTCCGTTAATGCTTCCAAAATTCTTATTTGAACTGCTTTCAATCTTTAGTATAAGTTCAAGAGACTTCTGTCATAAAATTCATTGCAAATTATTTGACTTAATTTTCTGTACACTGCAGTCCTTAAAGGAGGTGTAACATCTTCGGTGTAGAAAAATCATTAAATGCAATCATGAGCGATGACAGGCTGACAAACACAACGACTAGTTGCCATATGACATGTAAACAGGACGATGCTTAAATTAAGCTCAAAATTATTATTACACTGTTATGGCACAGAAAGCATAGAACTAACGCAGAGGATAACATCACGCAGCACTAAGCCGCTAAGGTCACACTAACAGCAACAGTTGCTTTCATCGGAGCCGTGGAATACTTGACACGAAACAGAATGATCCAGAGAGGAGAAATTGCACCTTATGGATGTGGGAGACTGCATGCTCCATCTGTTTTTTTCCCTTATTTATTCTCCTTTATGGGAGGATTTTGTAGACTCCTGTTCGCTCGACTGATGAGTGTATACGCACAGTTAACCTTCTTATTAGCTGAACCTCCTGGGGGAGGTCTAAAATCCCTCAGTAATGACCAGAGTGTACACCTCCAAATGCAGCTGATGGGCTTTGCCTTAAGAAAGGCTGAGGGCTAAAATGAGCTCAAGTAGCATCTTACTTAGAAATTCTCTTTGCTTTACAAGCAGAGGCTTAATTTTTTTCAGCGAGCTCAGACTGAACCCTCCCGTTGCTAACCACAGGCACACTCTGTGACATCCTCAGGGCGAACGGGTGACTATTGCACAGTACAACACCCATACCGGGTGTTTATGCAGGTGTCTAAGTTGGTACTGTGGGCTAATTTGGCTTCCTAAGCCACAGCTGTACCAGGAGGTGAAAGCGGTTTGATAACAGACATTTCGGACATGCAGGACACAGTCTCCAGATCTCCTTTCTCAAACAAATGCAGAACACACGAGGCAGGGAGGTCTGAAAACTTCACACATCTTGAATTGCAAAGGGAAACGCGGCCGGTCTGTTGGAGATCTGCCAGATGACTCTCATGAAAACTTCAAAACATGATTTAGAAAATAGCCCCTAGCTTACATCTTCAGTACCTGGTGTCCATTGCTTTGCATTATAATTGTTCCTTTGGCTGAAAGCAGAGGACCAGGCTTGAGACCTGTGATTCAGCACCAAGGAACAGGAGTGCTCTGTATCATTCAACACGTGCTGAAGTGTCTGTGAGAGCCAAGAGCAGACTAAATACGTTGACCAACAATATAGAAACCAGTCATGTTTTAGATCTAAATGGGAAGGTTGTTACACGAGAGGTGAAGGAAGGTTTTAATTCTGTTTTCTGGGAAATCCATTCGCACTATTTTAGGCAAAAAGGATGACATTGGTGTACATGAAGAAGTGACTGTGGAAAGCACAGTGACACCACAAGCAAAGGTACTGTTTCAGATGAGGAACCAGCACAAAATGACGGTTTCAGAAGGAGAATGTATCAGTGATTTATCAAATGCAGACAAGGCCAAGACTTTACGGCACTTGCCCTCAGCACAAACAGGGAGCTGTTGTCTCTGGCTGACACGCGCAGTGATCCCCTCGCTCTATCTCAAGTTGTACATACTCAAATTTAAGAGCTCTGTTTAATCTAAGGATTGCTTACCTGCATCGTATATGAAAGAATAAAAGCGAGTTATGTCTAGAAGGGAATGGGAAGATGATTGATGGTTCAGGTGATTTCCAACTTTGCCATATAGCCTTGGGAATAGAAGAGACACAAACCAGTGACAGGTCTGCACACCATGGGGATAGAGGTTTTCTTCCAGCCTGGCTGCCAAAGAAACCCTGGGGCTTTGTGCATGCTGCAGAATACACAACAGACAAACAAAAAGTGGAGGTTACACAATTAAAGTCAGGCATGCAAGAAACTATTTTAATTCTGCCATCTCTTACATAGATCAATTCAAGGTCTGAGATACAGCAGGAAGATGACACTACCAAATACAGCCCCTACTATAATCAAAGGAACTAGCTCTCCATCCTTCTAAGGAGCCGTAAGAATTGGCTTTCTTCACCTTTAATTGCACTGATCTGTGCTTATATTTACAACCCAGTTGGGAGGAAAAATGTTGCGAAGAATGAAGGTGGCTTTGACCTTCACCTTCTCAGAAGGATGGGGATGGCGCAGCTGCCTGTCTCCTGCTGCACCCTCATTTCCATGGCATTGCGCTGCTCATTTGGGAAACATGAAAAATACCATCGAGTCAATTCCTCTGAGTTATTCCGGAGGATTCAGGCTCTTGGTAAGACGGAAGGTGATTGAAATTCTATGGCTCCACTTTTTAAGTTATTGAAAACAGAAAACTGTCAGCTGCATGGCACTGAAAACAGTACAGTATCCAGGCAGAATATATTAGACCCCGTTATTTTGCTGCTATTATTTATTGTGCATTTTTAACCCTTCATAGTCATGCAGGAGATGGTTCCACAGTCAGAGCTCACAAAGCCATCCCCACAGAGCCTCTCCATCCATCCATCCATCCCACCCCTCCAAGAGCACCCACCTCACCGCGTTTCACCTTGACGTTCCTCAAAATCAAAACTGCAGAGGAGAAACTATGAGAGTCTGGGGACTTCAGGCCCTACTGATGTTATCATAATTGCCAAGCTGCCTCACAGGAACAGTCAGACACTATTTCGGGTTATTGCACATCTTTACACAGCTCCTCTGTAGGAGGAAAAGCCGGAGGGGAAGGGTTGAGTGTTGCACCTTTGGAATAAGGTTTCAAAACACACAAATCCTGGAAGGCAGTACCATGACAGAAGACTAGGCTGAGGTCAGAGGGGACAGGTCCACCATACAGGGTGGACTCTGGGTGATGTTATTACACCAGAATGTCACCTCACCCAAGGACACCAGGGTTCCCAGTTCCACACGCCCACCCCAGCTCACCATCCAGGCATGGGATGGCGCGTTTGGCGCTTGTAGAGCTGTGCAAGCCTGACACGGAAGGGATAGAAACCTTTTGGTTATAGAACACACCAGAGGAAGCCCCCAGCAGAAGCAGAGCTCAGCCCCGTGGGTGCATGACCAGCCCTGTGGTGAGAGCCCCAGCGCCTGGGGGGTCCCAGCATCACCAGTGCAGGACCTCATCCTCCTGAGTATTCCTTCACTTTCGGGAACTAAAATAACCCCCTGATCATTTCCAGAGCTCTGAGTCACTGGGGGTTGGTGGTACAAAACCCTGACACGTGTCATCACCCATCTCCACTCCCTGCCCCGCTCATCACCCTCCGAGCTCCAGTCCCTGCCCCCTCCAGCCATCCATCATTCATAAACTGAGAACTAACACTTCAAAACTTTAGTGGAAGGTTGTGGTTTTCCTATCAGCTTTTTCTGTTCTTACAGCCAGGATTTCAAACCTCAGCACGTGGTTTTGGCTGTAGTTGAAGATGCCCGTTGGCTGTTAATGGCATTTTCAGACACTTTGGGTAGGAACCCTGCCTTGTTCCCGAGGGCTGATCACAGAGCCTGAGCTGCTACAGCTGGGAGTGTGAGAGTGACACTTGTTTAAGCTAGAGCTGCAGCACGGGTTTCTGTTCCTCCAGCTAATTCCTATTAGGAGATCAGTAGTCATGATGTAGTGAAAAACTAACCAATGTTTTGTAACACAAAGAATCCCAGAAGAGATGAAGCTAAGGCATCAGCCTCAGGTCTGGGAAAGCTGTGGTCAAGCTGTAGCTCTCCCACAGTCTTTCATAAGCCCCAGCAAGTCCCTTTGCCTCTCTGTGCCTCAGCTCTCCATCCCCAGGGTGGAGAGAACAGATCCACCCTCTGTGGGATGCATGGGAGCCTCCA
Organism: Pterocles gutturalis; assembly: GCF_000699245.1. Classification (NCBI taxonomy): domain Eukaryota; kingdom Metazoa; phylum Chordata; class Aves; order Pterocliformes; family Pteroclidae; genus Pterocles; species Pterocles gutturalis. The sequence goes on along the minus strand of NW_010112668.1, from coordinate 13,413 downwards.
GGATGGCCAAAGCAAGGAGCTACAGAAACAGCAGATCCAATACAGAAATCCAGAGCTTTCATTTGCTATGTTACGTGGATTAAAAGGGGTTTACAGGTTTTCACCTGAGAGATGAAAGAAGTCAATCAGGAGCCATTTGACTGCTATATTAAATTTCATCTCATGTTCTGTTTCCGTGTCTCTCCTTCCTCTCCCCCCAAGACTGGCAGTCCCCTCGAGATATTAACCCATGCTGTATGAAGTATTTACTGCTATCCGGTCAACTAGAACAAAGCAAGATTATGTCAGAACATAGAGGTGGCAGCAATATATTTTGTCAAGTTCCCAAGCTATTTGAAGTTCGGAGATTTAAAACAGGGTATTCGTTCTCCTTTAATGAACATGGAGACCTTAGCCCACCTCTGAACACGACTCTAGGGTCATTTCAGGACTGGGGTCCCCCTGCTCCCAAAGGCAAAGAGTAGCTCTGGGGACAGGGACCTCACTTTGTACGAGATGCTTTGCAAGCTCCCCACACAGAGGAAGCAAGATTTCACTGCTGGAAATAGCTCAAGTTCCATCTACCGCGCTCTTCCTTCAGGGCTGACGGGTTGGACACGGACTCCTGGCTGTCTCCCCCCAGCTAGGCAGTCAGTCAACCTCCAGAGGCTGGCCAGACAGCCGCACAGCTGGGAGAACAAAGCAATGCTCTCAGGTATGAACTCCCTTACACCTTCTAAACACCACGGCCAGTTATGAGTGATAGGAAAACCTCTTCCCCAGCGCCTGGGGATGCCCCAATGTGCCGCAGCCCTGGACCACTGCAGGATGGGGTCTGCCCTGGTGTTCCCTACAAAGGTACCCCCAGCACAGGAGGAGACCGGGAGAACCAGAGGTCCTGCTACAGCTGTATTTACAGGCACATTTTGCAATAATTTATTCTTGGAGGGGTACATCCGCACTTAATTTGTGGTCTCTGTTGAACCCAGTTTACCAGCCCAGCTTGCCCAAGCTTTCCACCCTGTCCCAATTTCTGGGCCAGGACTAGAAGTGCCCATTCTGTCCTTCCCATCTCTTAAGTCTAGTGCAGCATCCTGTGCCTCCATGGCTGGAAACCACCCAGAAATTGCTCTGAGTAACCCGGCCTTCTGCAGCTTTGGGAAGACCCTGCACAGGAGGCAAGGGACAGGACCACTCAGTCAGGGATGAGACGTGGGGAGCGGGGCAGGAGCTCTGCTGTCCAAAGCCTGCAGTGCCACAATTTGCAAACATTGCAGGAATTAGCTGGAAAATTGGGACAGACTTGATCCATCCGAAAGTTCAGCAAACTGCCAGGTAGAACTCAGGGAAGATGGCTTGGTGATAAACTCAAACCCACCCCAGCTTTACAATTAAACGTTGGCAGGGCAAGTAACCCAGCAGGGTCCGTCCATCCCCCGGTATCCAAAGGGAACGGATTGTCCTGCCCATGCCACCAGCAAGCAGATGAAGCAATGAAAGATGTGCTGACGCAGGAAAGCACGCTGACCGAAAGAGACAAATCACCCAATTACACCTTGGAAGGCAGACAGGCTTTTTAACATATTTTTCACAAGCAAAAACCCATCTCTGAAGCCCTCCCCCTGGACCACATGGGGCAGACCCCTGCAGCCATTCCAGCAGCCGGCTTTGAGCCCTGCGCTGACGCGGTGCACGCGCTCTGGCTGTGCTCCCTATTCCCCACCCAGGCACTCGCTGTTTGTTCAAGTAAAACCCGAATCTGACCTTGAAAACTGCAGACAAAAGTGAAACGTTATGTAACTAGTGACAGCTAATATTAAACAAATATTACAGAAGCAGAAGCAAGACACACATCACAGAAAGAAGGGAAAGTTCTCCCACTAAACAGGAATGTGAAGCGGCAGCGCTCCCCAGGTAAGGTCTGCTGTTGACTGTACATACCCACAGTTACAAATACCAATGATATTGACAGCAAGGGAATTAAAAAAAAACGTATTTACTCAATTATTGGACTACCCAAACCTCATTCAGTCAAACACAAGGTAATGCTAAAACACCAGGAACCAAGCTTGGGCAAACAGGACAATTAAATACCCAGACTGGGATGAGCACGTTTGTTTGAACGCGATTCTGCAAGGACTGAGCTATGCTGTGATTTATCACCATAACCATATAAAGGCAACAATGGGAAAACAGCCACACCAGTGATGCTTTTTTGGGGAGGTGGAGGCGGCGCATTCTGTAAGTCAGCAGTTTCCCGAGACTGTAGGATCCTGTTTACTACCACTCTGCTTCGGCAGCACTCGCCTGGCTGGGCTGACTCATCAGTAATTGTGAAGCCTCAGGAACACCAACTTTTGGAGCAGCCAGCTGGTTTCGTTATGAGCAATCCGGGCACGGATCGCTGTGTGCAGGCTGAAACAAGCTTATCCATATGAGCAGGCACTGGGGTCCCCAGGACAGCAGTGGGACAACGTGCCACACCCTCCAGGCTCTGGTCCTCACCAGCTCACCTGGCAGGAAGGCACACGGCATTCTGCATCCCGTGGCACTTTGGGGTGACACCTTTCAGAGCATCTGTTGGCAGACACACCGGCTCCCCGGCGGTGATGGGGGGAGGATGCTCTCTCTCCCCAGGGGAGGAAGCTGCACTGCTGGGTTGGCATCAACAACAGCGCTCCTCCTCACGCCCCGTGCGATGGGTCACAGCAGGGACGAGCAAGAGGGGGAGAGGAGGGGAGAGCAACAGGGAAAAAAGCAGCTGCTGAGGAGCAGCCCCTATCCCCAGCACCGTGCTGCAGGGCTGGCTTTCTGGAGTTGCTGTAAGACAGCTTAGTAGACGAAGCAGAGTTTGCTGATAAAGGAAAAGATTTATTGTTTTGAAACACTTGTGTGCAGTTTGGGACCACAGGCCGGGTGGCTGGGGCACGGGGCAGCCCCCAAACTGACGCTGCGCCGGCATCACTGCCACCTCCCCAGGACCAGGGAGCTGGCAGGAGCCTGGTGATGGAGAAACCCCTCCCGCTCCAGTTCAGCTCAAACTCAGCCATCATAGCTAGAAGTACAGATGTACAAATAAAAGATGCACACAATCTTTAGTTGTTTGTCTTTTTTTTAAGCTCATAACTCTCCTGAACCAACATCTGGAAACCAGCCTGTTCACCCAGAAGAAAAAAACCAGATCCTTACACACTTAAAATGAAGGTGCCAGAAGTGAACATCACAGCCACAGCAGCCTGCTCTGCTCTTACAAGGTCTCAGATGTCTGGGCTTTACGTCCCCTCTGATAACCAACACTTGATATTCACAGGGCTTTTGCTAGGTGTCTGAAGTGTGATTATATATGACAGAGCGCACTGAGATTCTTGTTAACTGGTTAATTTGCCATTTCAGCCCTTGCAGGGGAGGCTGAAGAGACAGAGTGCAAATCGCCAGCGATAAGGAACTAATTACACCAAAAAGAAAAACTGTCCCCGAGGGAAGCTCTACGGACCATTAGGGGAAACAGTCAGGCAGCTGAATGGGCTGCCTCCTCTATTTTAAACTCGGAAGAGAGATGCATACGTCAGACTAATGTTTCCTACCTTTGCACACCCGTCTCTGTTGAAATACGGATGGTCCCAAAGAAGAGCTCCCATTTTAATAGCTGTAGCCAGCTTTCCTTTGCTCAGAAGGTTGCATATCAAGAGATCATTGCACACTGAAGCACAAAACAAGGAGCCCGTTGCTGCAACAGAAAGGCTGGATCCGTTTGTTCCCTCAGAGCCGAGCACGCAGAGGCGCTCAGGGCACCGCAGGGCTCTGCAAAGTCTCAGCAGCACACAGAGCACATGAAGTTTTACAGCTCCTTCCACTGCCCCAGCGGAAATACACCACAAGCAGCACCAGCTGCAAGTGATGTTTGGGGTTTGTGCAGTTTTTTGACAAGCCAACACCATCACTGCACCCCCTGGGTGAGCGCATCCCTTTCTGATGCTACTGGCTGCGGAGGGCTGCTGGCTTTGCATTGATGTTGTCCCTCGAATCCTTCAGAAACACCACGCCATAGGAGCTGCTGTACCTTCAGACTCCTTGTCTTCACTTCCCAGGGACTGGCTGGGGGTCTGGTTCATTAATGAATTCAGGAGCCTTTGGTCTTCTAAGCACACGGTTTTATCCCCTTCAGTCTTAGTCTTCAGTTGCTCCCAGTTACAACCCACTGGTGCCCAAGGGAAGGTTCCAGCTGGCCACACACAGCCCGACAGCCCACGTCCGGCAGTGCTCGGCACTGGTGGGTGCTGGCCATCTCCAGAAGCAGAGGACGCAGCAGCCAAAGAGGGGGTGCATCAAGGTGGGGGCTCCCTGGATTTCACCACCTGCATCTCACCTGTAGCTTACCTCCCACCAGATCTACACTGACACTTTAAAAAAAAAAAACCACACAAAAAAACCAGCCACACAAAAATCCCACCAAAAACCCCACCAAAAGCTGCAATGAGCAGGGTAAGAACAGCAGCTTTATTCAACAGTCCTGTCCTACCACCCCAGGGCTCCAGCCTGTGCTCACAATATCCCAGCACTCTCGTTAGCACCGTGCTATTCATGCCCGGAGCTGCCAGGCTGCTCTCTGCGCCTGTTCTCCTGCCGAGCCCAGCAAGCAGCCTGCCTTACCTGCCCAGAGAAAAGCGAGGGCTACGGGGCAACCACACTGGCCACCAGAAAACGTGCTCCTCACCCGGGAGATTGATCACAACTCTATTCAACTGCTTTGTCTGAAGGCAGAGTGTTATCATGATATTTCAAAGTGATTGAAAAAGGTGTCCAGACATGTTCACAAACCCAGACCAATTCATCCGAGATGAAAGAACAGAAACAGCAGCTCTTCGAGGCAGAAGGGGCATTTTTCAGAGTGCTCTGAAGAGTGGCGTACAGTTACGGGAGATGAAATAACAGACTCCAACAAAAGCTGGTTTACACCTCTGGTTTGTGGATGATGGCATAAATATTCATGAAGCATCCCATGAACTGTACAATGTACCGTGAACATCAGCTGAACTAATTGTGTCAGTAATTAAAGGTGTGTTTTATTGCACCTACATCAGAGAAGCTTCGCTGCCGCTGATCGTGCTGGGACAGGACACTGCTGCTCACAGAAGATGCAGCAACCGCGCTGCAACGAGGAGCATCACCGATTTTTATATCCTGCATCATTGCTGCACATTAAAGCTGTCACGCCCAATGCTATTAAAATTAGCAAAGCTCTAAAATATACACTCTTGAAATGTCCATGCTGCCACATCCACTTGTAGATCGCCTAAACTGGATATTGCATTTCAGAATATAAACCAGACCTGAAATCCTTCAAGCACATCACTGGGTATTCAGGTTCTCTGTCCAGCAAGAAAGGCCATCCACAGGGAAGCATTATTTCACACCTCCTCAGACGTGTAATTTACTTCAAGCCAGGCAGCTGGATTGTAGGCAAGCCTTACTCCAGGAGCTGCCTTAATAATACCAGTGTGCAAATTCCCAAGGAAGGGAAATGCTTCCAAGAAACATCTAATGGGAGCCTGGGACCCACCAGCTACTCAAAAATTAAAGATATTTTATAAGTGCAGTTACTTCAAAAGTTTTTTAGAAAGAATCAGTTCTCTTTAGTCCTTTGCATCCTTTTACTCAAGAACAGAGGCCCCAAAGCTGTCCCTGGGTCACGACACTTGCAGAAGAACGCCAAGCGGAGCAAAACCACAAGCGCAAGCCTTGCTCGGTGCGAGCAGTTGAGTTCAGACGCCACTGCCTGCTCAGCTTCAGCTGCTGCAAACCAACCAGCAGCCTGCAGAGAGACCGGGGAAGTCAGGTCAGGAACGTCTCGGGTCACCCAGCCAAAGCCATCAGCCCTTTCTGGAAGGGGGCAGCTGGCCAGAGTGGCCACCAGCAGCTCCCAAGTGTGGTGCCAGGGCTCTTCTGCACTAAAGGAGCTCAGTCCACAGCAGAAACCCAACCGACAGCCACAAGGCACAGCCAGCTTTACGTGTAAGGAAAAAAGTACAAATATAACAGAAGCAATTTAAAGAAACTCAGATACATGATAGTGTCTAGGGCTTTTCCCAAAGGCTAAAATAATCCTTCAGTGCTTGTTTAAATATCACGAGTACTATTGCACCGTAACTGCACTGGTTCATGTTCAGCACTAACCGGTTCACGCTCACAACGCGATATTTACGCAATGAATGCAGTCCCCGTTAGATTTTGAACGGCCACAAACCCAAGAGTGAAAACCCCAGAAACCTGCACTGCCACCAGCCACCCCTGAGCTGTGCAGGCCGGCTGCTGGCTCACAGAGAGCCCATCAAGATTTAATTCAAGCTTATTCTGTAATGAAGATTAACGGCTTCTTTAGTTATAGCTCAGCATTAAAAAAACCCTCAAATCCTTACTTTGAGAATGACCTCAAGAATTGCACTCTTCCAGCCTGCCCTAAATTAAAGAGCCTCTTCCAGGAGACTGTACAAATTAAAGGATCATTTGAAATATAAACCTTTCTTCCACATCACAAAAGCAAGGGGAAAAGAAATCATATTCTGGTTTTTTGCCGGTAATTGCACAAGGGCTCAATATTAACCTGGTCAATGAAATTCAATCAGCTGATCATCAAGTAACACTGCACAGCCCAGGTCATTCTTTCCTGGGGACATTCTCCTGCAAGTGAGACAAAGGAGCATTTATCCCGTGTACATTCCTTGCTCACTGAGCTCTCTCCCAAATTGCATGCTTAATGGGATTTTGACCGATCACCCACTACTGCTGGAAACAACCCCCAGCTCCCAGCCTTGCCCTTACAAAGCCTGTTCTCACAGGGCGAGCTCTGATCACCAGTCATTAACAAGGGATTTTACAGAAGGAAAATAGAAAACTGAAGATGGAAGAACTGCAATTTAATTAATGATCTTCTGAGCCCTCAGTTACAGCGATATTAAAAAGCAGAATAATCTTCCAATAAAGAGAAAATGTAATAATTGCAAAGTGATGGGAATTCTCCCTAAAAGAACAAGATCAAGAGTTCACTACGGTCTAGAGCAGCAACAAGCGCAGAAGAATCATAAGACAAAACAGCAAAAAAAGCCCTACTCAGAATGGCAGAATCTTCTCCTGCCTCTGCAGATAAAAGTTCACAAATGACAGAAGAATCCCCTCTGCATAGGTGCTGCTGCGAGCAGGAGCACGGGGCGACCGACTGCTGGGGAAATCCCCCGACTGCTGAGCTGCCTCCAGCCGCATCACCCCGTTACCTCTGTGTCTCCCGTGACCCGTTATCCTGTGTTTGCCTCTGCCTGTAGGACCCGTTCCTGGTGGCTAGCAGAGCTCTGCCGCAGCAGCACACAACAGGGACCGTGGAGGCAGACAATCCCCCCTGCAGGGACCGACAGCGGCTATTCCATCGCACAGCTGGGGAACCAAGCGCAAAGGAGCGGGTGTTGGCTGGGGTCTCAGTTCATCTCTCATCATTGACAGAGAGCAGGAAAGCTGCAAACCCTGCACCCCGGCACGGTGACGCGCTGGGATGCTCTACACGAAGGGAGAGCCCAAAACAAGTCATCAACCAGAATCTCACTGACCCAGGCTACGCACCAATCCAGCCAGAGGTGAAAACAGGAAGCTACAACCACTCCCATTGCAGCCAACGGCATGACAAACCAGCAGAGGTGCTTTGCATCCACCTTCTGGGGTGTCACGGGTCACGGTTGCCCGAGGCTCGCAGGCGCTGGGTTTCCTCCTCTTGCAGAATAAAGTTTGAGAACACGTGCCAGCCACCAGCCTCAGGCTCACAGGGTTTGGAGGCTCCCGCGGCATTGGTACCCGCACACAAAATGGGGTTTGAGGAGGCAGGATCCACGGCATCAAGCAGGCAGCTCTGGTGGGTGCGGCAGCCCCCCGGGCGGAGCAGGGCTGGCACCGGGAGCACGCCGGCATCGCCTCGATGGTGAGACACCGACCACGCTGGTGCTCCCTGCCTGGCATGGCAGCACAGCTCCTGTCCTTTGGGTGCTGCTTTGCATTTTATTCCGAGCAGAAAACATCTCAGCAAATAGCTTATCAAGAAATCTGCATATTTTGAGGTTTTTGAACCAAAGGAAAGAATCCACTTGCTCAGGAAACAGCTGCATGTTCCTTCTTCTCACCAGAGGTACAAAATACCAACAACATGTAACGTGTGTGTGAGCGCCGCACAGAAATGAATGAATTTACTCGCCCTGCACAAGAGGTTTGTTGTCATTGCTTCAGGTGGTGAGGGGGTGGTTTAAGAGTGTTTTGCCCTGGCTTGCTTTTAAGGTGCAATCCGCCACCACCTCGCTCTCGGAAGGTAGCGATGGCTGCAGGTTTGTATTTTCCCCATGTCCTTGGTGGGTGTTGGATGCCGCACGGGGAGGCAGCAGAAGGCAAAGCTGGGTTTGGCCTTTTCCAAATCCTTCCTTTGCTCACCTTCCATTTATCTATGGTTCCAGCAGAACTGAAATCCCAAACAACCCTGCAGAAGTGATACTTCGGTGACACCTGAGAAAGGCATTTCACACCACCCAGACCCCGCAGCCTTCTCCAGCTAGGGCAGGCAGCACCCCTGCAGCAGGGGAGCTGCCACCAGCAGCAGCAGAGACCCGCGCCGCTCAGGCTCCTGATTTCTCCAGCAAAAAAAATCACACACAAGTGCTCTCCACTGCCATCAAATCAAGGCTCAGCCCTGTCTCCACCAACGCCACCGGGGTTTTGCCTCATCTCATTAAGCAAGAAGTGCTCCTTCTTCCCATCACTGCGATCGGAAAAGGAAGTTCTCAAACCTCTTTACTCTGAAAAAAGGCAACAAACAGCAACTGCAGCACGCAGAGCACCGACACGGCGTTAACCAGTTATTTCCCACAGCAGGCTGGGAAGGGGGTGAATCATCACCTGTTTTACCACTGGAGAAACTGCTGCTAAGGGACTCACCCGGCACCCAACCAGTTGTACCAATCGGTCCTGCCCAGCCCAGGCTCACATTTACTCACAACCCTGATTTCTGCTCGTTTTTCCAGACTAAACCCCCCAGCACTGAGCCCAGGGTGGCTATCCCGCTTCCCGAGGTGGATCCACACTGGCCCATCCTTGCTCAAGCAGAGTGCGGCTTTAAGCAGTTTTTTTCCTTCTCCTTGCCCTGACCTCCCCTGGAACACGCTTTGCTCCTGCACGGGTGCTGCCCTGCAGAGCCACTGCTGCAGCCACCAGCTGAGTGGCCGGGGAGCTGCTCCAGCCTCAGGGGTGATGTGTGCCTACAGTGTCACTGCTGCGTGAATCTGGAACAATCATCGGAGTGATCTCTACAGCAAATAAACCCAAGCCCACGCATAAAACCAGCAATGAATCACCCAATGCTTTTCCTTCAGTCACTTGGACTTGGAAGGTTTTGGATGCATCCAGCGTTGGCTCAAACCCAGATTTAACGTTGAACAGAATGGCGGCAGCCAGCCCCTGCACCCGCGAGAAGCGTTTCTCCCAGGTGCAGGAGCACAGGAGTTTTGAGGTCCCGCTCTGCTCCAGGTGCCCCTTCCCCAACTGATGGGCTGCCTTCCTGGCCGACACACACCCGCCAGCCCAAGGGGATGGAGATGGCAGCTCCTGCGCCCAGCCAGACCATGCCTTCTCCAAAGCCATAAAGGGAAAATGGCAAAGCAAGAGAAGCTGCATCCACCAACACTATCGAGGTGGGCAGATTTTTCCTCATGTAAATACATTATTGATTTTTTTTTTCCTTCCTCCAGATGGTGCAATTCAGAAAAATTGGTTTTAAATTATGCCTTGCAGAAACATGGAGAAGTGCGGCTAATAACAGGCATATTTCAGGTGAACGCTGACCTCCTTTTCTTCCCCACCAAGCACCCAAAGCACCGCAAGCGCTTTGTATAAATTACCTGCAGCCCGTGAACTCGAACAGAAGGCACTCTAATTGGAACTACAGCACCGCAGCCTCTTACCTGCGGCTCGTTTGTGTTTCCAGCAGGATCCAAAGATGGCAACAGAAAACAACCCAGATTAATTGCAGTGTTCAGTACAATTCTTTTCCTTCCCTTTAAAGCCAAGTAACAAAGTGCACCCAGGAAAAATTAATTTGACTGATGAGCCCAACTTATTTCTGCTTTAAATGGTCAGAGAGACTTCAGCAAACCATGGGGGAAAGCAGCTGGGAGCTGCCAGCAGCTTGGGTCGGGCTGTCACCCAGCACAGGACCCACCGCCCTCTGCGCCAGCATCCTCTCCAGCCCAGGGTCGCTGGCACCGTGGGACCAAATTATGATTTTAATGAGCCATGAGTTTGGACTTGTGTTACCAGAAGTTAAAACCAACGGGGGAAAAGCTGGTCAGGCTCCGTGGAGGCAAGGCTGCCATTTTCAGGGGGGTGCAGGGGACGGATAGTCCCCACCAGAACTGGTAATCAGGGGGAAAAAAACCAAAGTGTATCAGCATCTCCATGTTGGGAATCACTGGAGCATCTCTTCTGGCTGTTCCCACCAAAACTGGTGGAAAGATCCCAGCTCCTCCAGCAGTAGCTGGAATTTGATTTTCCACAGCAAAACAAAGGCAACAGGGAAAACACACCACAACTTCTTTCCCCTGGCCATCTGGAGGAAATCTTCATTTTTTGTCCAACTGAAATTTTTCTGAAGTGCACCACTTCTATCAAAAATGTTGACATTCAGACAGAAAACAGGGACTCAAGCCCTCTTTTATCTTTATGACTTAAGTTTTCCCAGAAGACAAGTGCCACCAGGGACACAGAGAACCTCAGCATCCAAGCACACAGTGACAGCGGGGCAGAGAGGAAGGGGAAGAGACCTGCCTTTGTTATTTGTACGTAAAGGACACCAGCTTCACTAAAGCAGTTCCCATATCTCAAGAGTCACCATCCCAGATCAGACAAGTCCATCTCTGCTCAGGGTCACGCACTCATGCCCACCACAATCGAGACCCTCGCAGGTAAGAGGTTTGAGCTTTTTCCAAAAAAGTTTTGCTTGAGAGAAGCCAGGGGTACCTGTGCTGCCGCCTTCTCCAAGCTCTCTGCCAGACCCACTCACACAGGGGAAAACACCTGGCTTCCATGGACACTCCTGGGTAGTTTTTTGCCAATTTCAAGCCCAAGTTTGTTCACATATAGAAGTATGTCCCTGTAAATCCACCTCCTCCCAGAAAAACTGACCAAATCATATAATATCCAGTCCTCAGTAAGTCCAGGCTGGACCAGTTCAGGAAGGAGGGGTGAATTTTAAAACCGCAGCTCCTCAACCAAAGCATCCTCCGCGAGCATCTCCCCAGCACCACGCCGCGATCAGCCAGCGCGGGTCTGAGCTCACCTGGGGAAGCAAAGCTTCATCTGCAAACTCACCTCCTGCTTCCTTGCTTGGAGAGGCAGACAGAATGGGCCAGCCTCAGAAAAATTAAGATTTTACTTTTTGGCAGTTTTCCCAGTACTTTTTTAAAAAATGCTGTAAAGTAGGTCACTGTACAATACAGAACACCCCAGGTATTTGCACCTTCTAACAGAAAGATAAACACTGGATGAGGTGAATTTATGTTGTGGGTGGAAAATGGGCTCAGGGCTGTCTTAAAACACAAAATGCAGCTTCTGGCTGTCAGTGTGCTCGGGGAGCCCTTCCCAGTGCCAGAGCATCCCAACACACCACGTCCTGAGAGGCTTAACCCCTGGAACGCCCCCAGCCACAGCCACCCCTTCCCATCTGACAAGAGACGGTGCTTGCTGATGGTGGGATAAGGAGCTGGTGGGCGCATGCCTCACCCCAGGGGAACCGAGGAGCAGGAACCACCAGAAACCTTCCAAAGCACCTAAAGACGGGTTGATCCTTACAGCAGCGGGCTGACCCCCACCCCCTGAGCAGGGCACCATGTCCCAGCAAAGCCACCAAGCTGGAGACCAGCAAGCCACTCGTGTGGCTTCGGTACCGGGAGCTTTTCCGTGCTGTCGGGGCATCTGGGAAGGAGGGCGCGGTGCAGGGATAAACACCAGCCCCTGAACCACTAGAGCTCTTAATGTCTGTATTTATGACCCTGCTTCCTTTGCTTTATGAAAGAAACTGCTGTAACATAACAAAGACAAAAATACTACATTAAGTCAAAGACAAAAGAAAAAAATTAAGTAAACCCCCAATTTTTTAAAAAATTTGCAATAGTTAGTAATGCACTGCTGTGCTGCTGAATGCAATCCCGGTGCACTCTCCCGGTGGTTCGAACTCGGTTGCTGTAGTAGGAAGAACTTCTCTGTATTTAAACACACTCTTCTGCCTGGTAGAAGGGCTTAATCATGCTGGGTTATTATTAATTACCGCCCACTTTGCTTTACATTTCCTCTGAGTGAAGGGCAACCTGTGGGTCCCGGCATTGCCCGCAGAGAAAGGCGGCTGCAGCCTCACCGCTGGCAGGCAGAGGGGAATTTATGGGGCTTTCCGATTAAAATATATTATGTGTGCTTGTTAAGGAGATTTATTCTAGTATTTGGTTTTATTTATAGTGCACTGACTCCGAGCCTTCACAGCCTTTATGCAACAGCTTTAATTTTACTGGTTTTAAACATTTAAAATCTCTTTCCAGAAGTGTTCAGAAGGCAAAAAATGAAGCAGGGGGAAGGAAAGTAAAGTTTGCTTGCAAGCCTCATACAGACAGTTGGTTTAAGTCGACTTTATTTTAAAGAGGAGTTGAGCTGTTCAGGTCTCCTCTGCAGAGGAACACTTTCCTTTATAGCATGCATTAGCGAGTACACCCGGGGGTTTCTGCTAAAGTCAGTCCCGACTCCGTGCCTCCTAACAGCTGGGAACTGCCCCCCTCGATAAAGCGCTTTCAGAGCTCCTCAGCTGCCAATAAAGAAGGTAAACCCAGGGAATAGCGAGCAGTGGGATGGAGCTGGATGGGTCTGGCCTTGGAGACAATGGGAGCGATTTGGGAGCACTCAGCCCTTATCGGGGATAACTGCTGTCCTCGGGGGCTGACACGTCCCGATAGGAGCCTTTTATTACAAATCCCGAGACCTTCACTACAATGTGAAGAGCGCACCCCCAGGTACCCGAGACCCCCCTCGAACTGAGACCCCTGCTTACCGAGCATGAGAAGCAAAATTTAAAAACACTGAATCTTTTAAAACGGAGAGAGAACTAACCAGTTGTAATTAAGAAGAGATAAGAACTAACCAATTATAATTAGAGGGATGGGGCAAAGCAGACACAACCCACATTGTGAGCTGTATAAACCCCTGATGTGACTGTACCCGGGGTGCAGCTCTGGGGGTCACCGCCCAGCGCCCATCTCTGCGCAGAAATGCCCTAACACGGTGTCGCGACTCTGGGTGGGACTTGTCGCACCCCGGGTGATGGACTCCAGGTTGGGACAATGAGCTCGGGGGGAACCTCCCCTCCGGGGACAT